>NW_019385423.1:41042-85909 GCF_000671375.1 Centruroides sculpturatus
GGAAGATTGTAGTGTTTCGTATCTATCGATACCTTCGCCTGCCAGAATTTTGATCGGAAATTCTGCAAAGGTTATTGTAATCCTTTATATAAGTTACATGCTCGATACGTTTATATTTTATGTCTGTCTTCCTCCCCTATTGTTTTGATAAAAGTATTACAAGTAAGAAAGTCGTTAGTTAATTAATGAGTTTCTTAATTAATTGTAAAATTATATAAAATGGATAGAAACATCTGTTTTCTTAATAATTAGCACTGTGAGCCCAGCGCTGCTCAGGCAAAAAATAACAACAGCAAAGATTAAGATTATTGGTTATTTCGTACTTCTAATTTTTCTATTATATTAATTCCTTTCTTAAACTCGAAAACGGAGTTAGATACATGAAAGTCGAGACGAGAAATAGAAATGGTAAGAGAAAGAGCACAAGACTAACTATTGTATATATTAACTTCCGATTTGTACCGTAAGTCACGTTATTTCAATTCAAAAATTTTTTCTCTGAATGGAGTTCGATGCATAACCGGCGCGGTTCTATCGTTAACAGGAAAGTTACGATGTACTGTACAGGAGCAAAAGACTACTAAACTTCACTAGGCAAGTGCTATGTACTGTACTACCTGTCGTAGTGACGCATCCATTTCGCTCTATATCATTTTTGCAGTGATTCAGTGATTATGATATATATATATATATATTTATTTATTTATTTATATATATAAAAAGAGCGCCGGTCCAATTACGCAATTAGATTTTACACGAATATTTTGGCGTAAATCGCTTTGTACGCGACGACCTACTTTGAGGGAACGAAATAAACAGCCACCACGGCAATAGTCCACACTCGAATTAATTATAGATGACCTCATCGGAAAATAACCCCCTAAATTCCCTTTATAATTAGAGATTTTAGGGAATCTCCCCGGTGACGTAAACAGCGCCGTTTCCATTTTTGGTGAAATTTTTACGTCATTATTCTAAGGCCCTACGTTAAATGCTTGAGCGGACGAAACCACTGAGCAGTCGTGGAGTTTTCCGGGTGTTTCTCACGTTTGTAACATTTAAAATAGGGTCCTCCGGGGAGATAGATTTCCCACGTGTTTCATTGACATATAAGCCTACTAATTAACAAAAATCGACCCTAACTCGTGTCCTTTATCGATTTAAACGGAAACACGTGGACAGATATGTATAACGACTGTCTTTAAATTAACATCCCTTATAGGATACCAAGTTACGTGAGAGTAAGAAAGAATATCATGCCAGATAAAGGGCAACCTCATTATATTTGACCTTTGACCTAAAATTACAGTAGTTTTGTAATGCTTAATACGGGCCAGGAATGAATATTTTTCTTTCATCTACACGTTCAGGTATACCGGTATTCGGCGTAAGAAACAAATACGGGGGTTGAGCAAAGCGGCGAGACAATAGACCAGAACAATCGCGCGTGTAACCTTCGCACAAGCTCGAGGAAGAGGGGAGCGGAGAGAACAAGCAAGTTCGATTTCTCCGCTCTCCTCACCTCTTTGCTCACCTCATCGCTAAATAAACATAGCTTTAATGGGGGTGAGGAATTTCCTCGGGGAGATAAATCGATTATTTCCAGTCTATTACCTACTACTCCGGGTAATTAAAATAATTAATTAAAAATTCTTACGAACCTTTAAGGACCACGTAGCTTTTAAATGCTTCAACGTAGAGAATTGGTGGTCAAGGTAGGCGAGATTTGTCGCCCAGACGACCTCTACGACACACCTTAATAAGAAATTCTTTCTAAAATGGACAGTATACACGTTTACCTGTCAGGTATATCTGAACAGGTAAACCGGTACGTGTGTACCTGGCTATAAACGCTTACTTGTATAACAAGAATGGGATTTGTTTGGCTTCGTTGCTTTTGATGGAGGAGAAACCCGAGGCGGCTCGTTGCTATCGGATTTCTCGAGACGTGGAAACAACCGGAAGAAGAAAAGAGGGTGATTTCCGCACTCGACCTCACTCGTATAACGTTACCTCAACAATAAAAGGATAAGGCGGTGCGTCATCATCTCCACGCGAATCTAAGAAGAATACTTCTATTCTTTATTTGTTTTCTATGGGAGTTTTCTTCACCTAAATGGGCCAGTTTCCCCATTTAGGAGGTGTGTGGTCAAACAAACCTATGTTTCCTATAGGTCCAAAGTAAGTACAATGGCATAATTACAATGATTCCCATAGAATAACGCCCTTATACAATTGCTTGGGGTCCCCTGTCATTGGGGAAATTTGGAGATCCATAATATTAGTTTTTATTGGATGATTGGCATCTTAAGGATTGGAGGATGTGGGGTAGACCACTCTCACCATATTCATCACAGTGCATTTAAACATACGTTTATATGCTACATTTGATTACGTTTATCGAATTTTAGTGGATGTTGGGAGCGTGTTCACCCCCTAAAACACCAACAAAATGCATTGTCATCAGGCCGAGATACGACTCCAAGCTTCAGTCTTTAATTAGAAGAGGATGAAATTTGAATTGAGCAACATAAAAGAAAGAACAATGACGAAAGACGTGTATAAGTACTGATCTAGTGTTTAAAAATCGAGGAGGAGAGATTATTAAAATTGTAAATATTATCAGAAAAAGGGAATAAAATTAACTGAGAAGGACACAACTCACCCTAATTTATCTAAAAAGAACTATATTCTTCGTTTCCCAAGGACTTTTAACAACAAACACCGAACCGGATAAACGTCGGTCGTTAATATTTCACTCCTCTACACACGTTACAGCTTCTGTGACGTCAGTACATTATAAACGTAAGTGGTTTATTAAAAAATTTGACAATTTCAGTCCCGTTTAAGTAGACGATGAATATATAATTCGCCATTGGTTCGTAATAATCGTGTAATATAATAACGGCACGTACAATACTGTACAAGTGTCTAATATTCCAAAGTGTTACTTTGACCGAGATCCGACTACACTTAATTCCGCACGTAGACAGTTGGAAACAATATTCCACAATATCCGAAAGGAATTTCCTAACGGGAACAATTTAATAAAACAATCCAGTTGGACCCCCTACCCTAAGTAGAACCCCATTCGGGCCTGTCTCGCCCCAGAATAGCATTAAGTGTGGCAAATACTTCACAGTCAGTTGTGTTTTTTCGTGTGTAAAACGTGTGTGGATTTTCATTTTTGCCATCCACGTAACTGTGGAAACGTGACTTTGTGTGGCGTCATCACTTCCCCTCTAAACGGGTAAGAGTTCGTTTCTCATTGCCAACAGGTTGTAGTAGAATAAAATTAATGGACTATGCGCTTTGTTAACCGTTTCTGACGTACGATAATTGATGATGCCACGTTGCTCTAACGTTCCCTTTTCTAAGTTGGATCCCCCACACACGTTTAGAAGTAGAACCCCCATTTTTTTCAGTTGGAAGTAATGGAAGAAACTGGCGTGAACTTAGAATCCGTCAAGCAGTAAAGTTATCTCGTGTTTATCACAATGCAAATGGTGCCTTCTTCGTGCTTTGTGGCGTGGAAAGTGGGCTTGAGAAGTGTGAGCCGATTCGGTGGGTATATTTAAAGTTTATCCAATGAAAACGTTTGAAATTAGAGGCGAAGAAATTGTTACCTTTCACGGGTGCCCGCCGATCCGGTCTTGGCATCCGGGAGACAATAATCGGGAGATTTGGTCAGATAAATCAGATCGTCCTTGCCGAAGGTGGCAATTCTGGCGCTGACCGGTTTTAGTCTCTTCTTGGATCCCATATGTCGCACGCTCACTTCTACCGCCGCTTTGTACTTGAGTTTCAGGCGCTGAGCCACATATTGTAGGGGTGCCAGAGCCTTCCAACAAGTCTTGACGTTGCAGGCTCCCGACACCCCGTGGCACTTGCATTGCGTCTTCAGACTGGTGGCCACCACCTGCCAAAAAAACGGGGAGATAATTACAACGTGGGAAACGAAAACCGTTCTGTCGTAATGATCACTTCTCTTCCGAGCTTATCGATCTCGAAGGAGGAGTCGGCGGAATCTCCCGCACCGTTTTACCCCCTGGCGGAAAGAATGGGAAAACAACTCACCCTTCTTCCGGTCCGTCCATTGTGGCGGTCGACGGCGGCGCCGGGCCCGCGGGCCGCGGCCTTACCGCGGAGGGGCGCTTCGACGAACTGCCGGGCCAACTGCAATCCGTATCGGAGGTCGTCTCCGCATCCTCCCCATCGGAAATCCCCGGAGGGGGGCTCCCGAGGCAGCGGGCCACAGCCGCAGCCGCTCAGGGCGCCGGCGCTGCAGGCCCTGGCCAGAGAGTGGACCAAACCGGCCGATGCCAGGGCGTAGACGAAGGCCTGCTCCCGAGTACCTGAAAGTATTCCAAGTAGGTAAGTTCCCGGGCATGGTAGTGGTGGTGGTCCCCTCTTTCCGACCATCCGCGCGCGATTCACAAATTCCCTCTTACCTCCCGATAAAATCCACGGTGTCCCGGGAGGAGGAGACGAAATTGCCAAAAAGGGGGTATCTGACGGAAGAGGATCCCCTCTTTCGCCTCCACCTTAATCGGAGATCTCAGAACACCCCGAACGATCCGCCATTTTTCAATTGGCACCCTCAAAACGGCGGTTTAGGCCGACAAATTACAGACTTAAGAGGGTGGTGCGGGGATCGTTACCTTCGGATTTCCTTTTTTAACGCCCTTTACTTTTCTAAATTGCCGGTCCGTGTCACCAGACTCACCCGAAACCTACTCCTTTTGCTTTGCTGCCCACCTTCCGTTCTCCTTCGAGAGCCATGCGAACTCCTTCAAAAATAAAAAGAAATCCTTCAGGCATTTCGTCACGAACTACCACGTTATTAAGCGGGTCTCCGCCTCCAAACTTCGGACCTGGGCGGACGAACCCTATTCTATAAACAAATAGAGGAGGCCCCCCGAACTTACAGGGCCTGCAATGCGACTCGTTCCCGTAATTTTCGGTGAGGAGGTTTAAACACGAGAGAGGGAGTGGTCCTCTCCCTACCTTAATCGTTGGCTTCGAAAAAATTTTACGGATGAAACGGGTTTGTGCCCTAAAATTTACTACTCCGTAGTAAAGGCGTGGGTAAACGTGCGCCAACGACAATAGGTGAGGCCAAACAATTAAAGTGCCAGTTACTCTGCCACAAAATTTCAAACGATGCCAAGAGAAAGTAACCGTAACCTTCGGAGTAACTTCATTACATTAAAGGTTACGGCAGCATTCATTCGTCCCGTGTAGACGTTTTCTAATACTTCCAACAGAAAGAAGAACGGGGGTCGTCCCGGTCCCTATTACACTTCCCGCTCCTCTAAACTTACGGTAACGGGGGCACAGGCAAGGGATTTTTTTCGGGGAGGCGTCATATCCCTCCCCAAAAGACTAATTTTTTACACGCACATTATACGAGACGGACATTCCCTCTCCGGGGGTGGAAGAGGAACCTCCACCGGAAGAAGAACTCCGGAAATGGAATCGTGTCGTCACCACCGACGACCGTGGCGTCCGATGGTGGTAAATGTCAATTAATCGTCGGGGATTTACCTCCTCCTCTCTTCCACCCCCTGACAAATCGTTATTTAACTAGAGAAGCCGTCGGAAAACGGCCGTTTTCGGTAACGCCCCGGACGAAAAACCCGCATTCTCCGAACGTGGGATCCGCCCCGTCGGCTCCGTCCCTTTAATCATCCCGGATCCATCCCCGCGGCCCTTTCCGGAGGAACCGGAACCGGCATTTTCTTTCTCTCCCGATACTACTCGCGTTTTTAAACGTCACCCTCCGGGATTTCCATCCCTTAGCAGAATAAAAACGTCATCCCTCCGGAAGTAGATACCTCCGGCGAGAGCTTCTTCGGGTCTTTCTTATTGAATCCCCCCGAATCTTACCGTAGGATCCGAACCGGAATCGAGTCCGGATCTGGCGCATTCCTACTAGGAGCGCCCTTCGACCGGTAGAACTAGGATCGACCGACCTTCGTCGCGTGCGAAGGGCGCGAGGAGTAAAGGGAGGAGTTTACTTACCCGAGGTGAGGTCGGGGGTCAGATTCGGTGCAAGAGAGACCGAAGAGCAGTTCCATCTGTCGGAGGAGAAGACCTGGTGGCACTCTCGCGCCACGCGGTAGGCGGCCATGGAGGCGAAGGGCATGGAGTCCAGCTGCCTCTTGCAGAACTTGACCTGCGACGCGTGCAGACGTCGTCGGTTCTTGGCCTGGACGCAGCGTCGAGTGTCGTTCCAAGAGAAGGAGGCGTCGGCCAGGGACCTGCGAGAGAGGCGGGGTCAGGGGGGCCACCCTCCCGGCCGGCCGTTTACGCCGGGAGGAGTGCGGCGAAGAGCCATTGGCAGGGGCCCTCCTCCGCCCGGCGCCCGGCGGCCGGCGCGAGAGGAGGAGGGAGCGATAAGAGCGCGAGACTAGGGTACTTACAACCAGCGGACGGCCGAGCAGCAGGCGCAGGCGGACAGAAGAAGAGGAACGGCGAAGAGTCTCATGTCGGCGGACGCCCGGCCCCAGACAATGGCCGCCGGACGACGTCCGAGACGACCCCAGCCGGAGGCGCGGGACGCGATCTCGCTTCTACCCGAGGCGGGAAGCGCCGCCGTCTCCCACAATGCAGCGGGCGGAACGGGTCGCCCGCCCCGCTCTTCCGGCTCCGGCCGCCCCACGGGCCCCGGGCGCTCCCCGCCCCGGCCGCCGACCCGCGGGACGGCGGCAAGTGGGGTGGTACCTCCCGCTCTCTCCCTCCTCTCTTCCCCTCGTCCGCCGGCCGGCTTTCCCCTCTCCTCCCCTCCTCCAGTCGGCTCGTCCGCTTCCCGTTCCGACCGACATCGGGCGCTAACCTACTTTCGCACCTACGTGACCACCGACAGATAGGTGTCGACCGATTCGATTACCCCGGCGCCGCGGCACGCCGTCCCCGCGCCGCGCCGCGCCGCCCCTTTCCTCCCCGGCCGCGGAAGCGCGCGCGCCCGACTCGCGCCGTGGATCATTTCGGCCACCCTCCCACCTCTTCCCGTTCGGCGCGCTTCTCGGGTCTCGGGTCTCCCGCCTCTCCCCGTCCGGTCGTGTCCCTCGGGCGCCGCAGCCCGGTCACCGGCCGCGCCGCCTCGGCGCGTCCTGGCGCGCGTCGGGACGAAGAATACGTGACGGCGGCCGCGTGGCGCGCGAGACGATTCGCCCTCCGATCGACCGACCGACGTCCGTCTCGTCCGTTCTTCTCCGAGCGGAAACGTCGGCGGCCGGGTCCTACTCCCCGCTGGGGGGCGCGCATCAACCGTCGTCTCCCCCTCTTCTTTGTGTTTGGCGCCGTCCTTTATCCCGTCGGGAGTCTTCTCTACAAAACACCAGAGGGGAGGGACGATTCCGGGATGACGTACGACCGGAAGAACGGACCGATTTTTTTTTAAATTATTTTCCTCGACTTCCTCCGGAAGTGGCGCCAAGTCCTTCCTTTCGTTTGGATCCGAATCCGGCCAACCTCACCTCCTAATTACGGAACCCAGCGGTCCCTCCCCGGCGCCGAGAAACTGCCGGGAGGTGAGACTTTCCACCGGGTCGAAGGTCGTTTTCGTTCTTCTTTCCCCCCCCCCCCCACGTTGCCTGAGCGCGTGCGGACATGGACCTTCTTCCTGGACGTCGGGTCCATCCTCCCAGAGATTTTCTCTTATACAATGCAATGGCGAAAATAGAGCGAGGAGAAAATTCGGGTATGGAGGAAGGAAACGAGGTAAGTATTCCAGAACGTCGGGATGTCTGTACGCCAGAGTTTGCCTATAAAATCGTTGGCCGCGTGACAATAAAACCGTGTACAATGGACCTCTGCCATTAATATTCCCAGTCGATAGGCGTTAGGGACGTGGTATCGTCCGTCCGTCCGTCGAGAGGGCAGAAATCTTGTCCTATTAAATTAAATTTTAAAGAGTAAAGATATAAATTTGATCGGATATTCTTCCGTTGTTTATTTCGAAGGATTTCCGAAGATCGTAACTTCGCGTTTTCCTTTTTGCAAGAGGTTATTTCATTGGTTAAAATGCGTTCTGTCGCTGCGAATTACGCAAGTAAAAACGAGATTTAAAGAGAGAACGGAAAGGAATCCTGGGAAACTTGGCCCCAACGGCTCGTGTACCGTATTTTGGGCAACGGTGGCCAAAATACGATTTACGGGCCAAATTATGTAATATTAATAATTTAAAAAATTATTACACAAATAATAAAACAAATTACTATTTTTAGATGTTGCATAAATATAAATCGACCTAATTGTTTAATTATTATTATTTTTTANCTATCCACATCATCTGTTGTTATGAGGGCTATTTTTTAAATAAGGTCCGTTTGTGAATGAGAGTGAGAATGATGCACAATTGCAGCAGTGTGCATCAGCATCTGCTTTCAGCATGCTTTGTGCATATTTAGAAGACATTTGCAGCCGTATCATCTGTGTGCGCTGAACTGTAGAAGTTTATAATGTTTAAGAAAATTGAGTCGCCCGCCAACTGTAAGATACCATCTGTTATTCAATTTCAGCACGAAAGATCATGGTAACTGTCTTTAGGGACAGGAAAAGGACTTTGTTAGTGGATTTTATGCCAAGAGGCACAACAATCAATTCTGTTGCTTATTGTGACCTTGAGAAAACTCCTCCATGTCATATAAGACAAGCGGTGTGGCCTAATGTCTTCCGGCAGTACTGGACAGAACTGGAAGATCATCACACTGCTGCAAAAACTACCTTTAGTAAATATGAGCCATTCGCAGGCCAAATCAATTTACTCCAATAGTATATCCTTGAAATAATCATTTTTATATTTTTTAATTTATTTAAACCTACAGTTAAAAGGAATTTTAAAAAATAATGAGTCCCACTCCAGGCCAACTCTCTTCTTCCAGTTTAACCTAAAATTATTTAATTAAATTATGATTATTATAGCTGTTATTTATGGCAGTCATAGGACAGTTGTAGCTTTATTGTAATGCATCAGGTTTCATAAAGATGTTTATATTTGTATTATCAATTTCTCCACTTTGTTTTGTGGAGTTAATAAATTTGGCAAATGAGTTGGCTCATATACAATATAATTAAATTTATAAACACTTCTTACACAGAAATGATTATATATAATTCATTAATTTTAAACACAATTAAAAGAAATTTTTATATGAAAATTACTTACAGTTTCTTCAAATGAACAGCGCATCAGAGCTCCAGTGTCTTGTCTATTTATTCCGTGACGTGTTATAGCCATTAAATGACCTTTTGCTGTCATAACATCACAAAGAAGGGCCAAATGTCTATAATTTACATACGAACCATCAAATGAAATTACGTGGTTCATTTCTTTTTCTACTGCCTTTCTTACAGCTTCTATGCCAAGAACCTAAAAATCAAGATATAGAATTTACAACCAGTTTCAAAATTTATCATCTGTATGCACGTAAATTTGACATACCGAAAATATTTCACAAATATCGTTAGAATAAGTCCGAACTGGATCTACATCCCTTTCACTCAAAACTCTCATCAGACTGGTACCGTCGGTCTCCAGTAACCATTCGGCAATTGCTTTATATTCTCCCGTTTCGGTAATCACAATTCTTTTTTTATTATCTGTAGTGGGTAAATGCATATATACCTGCAAAATAATTTATTTTTATAACACATGAATAGACAGAAGACATTTATTAGAAATGTTAAAAGTAAAACAAGTTCACTGGTCCTTTCACAGCAGACTGAATTTAAATATAATTTGCATTTTTACTAATAATAATTACATTCATTAACAAAGGTATAAATTATAAACCAAAAGCTTTACCAAATATAAACAGTGCAACAAATATGTGCACACACATCCCATTCCCAAAATCTGTTCTAAGGATTCCCAATAATACCATTTGTTTGGGATTAAATTATTGTATTACAGGAGATTTCTTTTAAGCATTTGAGAAAAAACTATCCAAATAAAAAGTATTGACCAAAAACTAATCTAGCAAAATATATAAAAACTAAAGTATAAGATTTTATTGAAAACATTTTGAGACAAGCATGCTCTTTTAAATTCAAGTTGTCACAATCATTCTTTGGCGCATATAAATTTTTGAAGTCATCTATAACTACTGTCATTTCTAACACTATATACTGAAATACGCATATCATTAGCGCTTTGTTAAATTTTCAAACAAACCAAGCAGCAGTAATTTTGAGCTCTTCTGGTAAGACGTTATACATTGAATTATTCTCAAAACTGTAGGATACAGATAAAGATACAATACAAATGAGACTTATTGTATCCATAACAAAAGGCTAAGTACCGTACCATTTATATATTAAAACATTCTCCTATATGTATATACTGGAGAAACTTTACATAAGTAGCAAAATGGATTTTCATAACATTTCCAGTCTACAAAACAATAAAACATTTTATAGAAAAATCATACATGCAGTTCAAACATTATATCATTTGTGATCTTATCTTAAAATTTTTTTAATGAAAAACTACAATTTCTTTGCAATCAAAATTGATAAGATAACAATCTATTGTTTAAAGATACCAAAATAGCTTTGGAATTCTAAATATTTTACGAAAAAGCTAGATTTTAACACAAAATACAATAAACACGAAAGATATTTATATGAATTTTATTTTACCAAACTTTATTTAAATGATTTTCTAATTTCTTTTAAGTTACAATATAAAAAGGTATAGAATTATCATCATTTTAGACTTCTAAATCATACATAAATTTCAGTCCAAATAATAACGCTATTGGATTTTATTACACGTGATGACAGGTGAGCACTATCAAATATATAAATACTAATACTGTAATACCAAATATACAAAATAAAGACTAACACTGATACGTATTGATAATATGTAAGCCTAAAATGGATGGGATGTGCTTAACTTAAACTTAGAACATTAAAGAATTAAATAAATTCTCTAAAAAATAATTAAAATTTAAAATAAATTGAATCTTTCAAATTTATGAAAGATTCAGTGCAGAAAATAATTTATTTACTTTGTAGTCTTCTAAAATCAAATTTATAATTTAAATGAGTTTACTGAAATTTTTATTATATTTTACTGAAACATTAAAATTTTAAATATTTAAAAACTATATAGCTATAATAACTTTTACAAACCTTTGTGATAGATTCAATACCCTGTAAAGTCATATCACTCAACATATTAGCTTCAATACATCTTAAAAACACATCATCTTCCATTTTGTCTACTTGATCTTCTTCCTAAACACAAAAACAATAATAATTTTACAATGCATCAAAAATCTTTCAGTTTAATATGAATAAAAACGAAACTTTACTTCTTGAAGTTTACTGTCATCACTATTCATTATTCGAATACGCAAGACTAGTTTTTCAGCATTGTCATCATTAAAGATACAATTCAAATCATCTCCAAATCCAGCATTAATTTTTTCGGCAATCTGTTCCATGGTGAGTTTTTTATCAGTCATACGTTTACGGTCCAATTCAATACGCAGCAGCCACGGTGAAATTCTCTGAGGGTCAAAATCTGGCATTTCATAGTAAACATTTACAAATTCTTGATCTTCAGCTATGACGGTGTGTTGAGGATCAGGATCATAATAAATAGCCGTATTAGCTGTGACTTTACGTAAGGTGGTATGTTCTAAACGGCACAATACATCCTGAAAAAATTCATTTATTTTAATTATAACTATTAAGAATTCAATCAATGAATTTTTGATATTTTATACAAACATAAAAATAACAAATTATTTCATATTTTAAAAAAAAATAAAACTATTAAATTCTCGTTATAATATATCCTTGTACAACTTGGTATTTTTCATTACACTAATATCACACACATTCCTCAAATTGCAAAAAATAATGGATTAAAAATTACACACTTAATTTAAAATATGTTAGCAACGATACCTTGGCCTTTTCAGCATCTCTTGCAGCAGCTCCCGTCAAGAAAACAGTTAGAGAGGGAGTTTTTGGTTTCTTGGATATATTGATAATTTCTTTTAATCGAGGAACACCAAGAGTTACATTTTTAGCTGAGACACCAGCGTAGTGAAAAGTATTTAGGGTCATCTGAGTGGCAGGTTCTCCCAAAGATTGAGCTGCCAATGCTCCAACCATTTCTCCTGGTTGTACCTTAAAAAAATATACAGATTTTGAATAAAAATAATCAATTTGATTTTTAACAACAAAATTGAATATTTACTTGAGCTTGATGAAATCTTGTTTCAATTTCACCCAACAGCCATTCGAATGCTTCAGTAGACAGACGAAATTCTTCTGCAACTCGTTTTGTACACAATGTCGAACGTAACAATGCACGGAAGAGTAAAGTGGCATTTTCATTGGCCTGAACACTGAGTCTGTCTTCGCCAGGAACAACCACTAATTTTTTGACTAATTCTTCTACACCTAAAAATAAATAAATAATTTCCAGTTATAAACTAATGTTTTAAATTATACATATATAAAAATTTATTTGAAAATCAAATTAATGTTAACAACTTTGAAGACTAGAAATTTACAAAATGTATTTATATATATATATACACTGAAAATTAAAATTCTTAGTTTTGAAAAAAAAAAATTGCAAAGTAACTTATATTTTATAATAAAAACAAGTTAAATTTGCAATTAAAATTATTAAATTTTATTCAGAGTTTATGAACATTAATCATATGAATAAATATATTAAAATGAAGTCACATTCTGGATATTTATGATGTCTATAAAAATAAAGTTTTAATTATCTGACCTTCAATTAGCTAATATTTTGCTGTATCTAGCACACATCTTTGATATCATAATGTTGTACACTTGTGGATATCATTTTGCCCATTTCTAAACCTGCTTTGTTTGTCAATGCATCATATATCATCATAAACATAGTTGAATTTGATAAAAAAAAGTTGCCAAGAGAATTAAGTTCAAATTAGAAAATTTATAAAAAATTTCCGAGACAGACAATACATAAAAAGTGTAATAAAAAGGAATTAACAGTTCCGTGGAAGAATTGACCTTTCTTTAGAAGCTACTCATCCACCTCAATATGTAAAATGTTAAAATATTCCCTCTAATGACAGCAATAATAATAAATGTGTAACACATTTTATATCACACTAAAGAGAGCAATAATAATGTTGGGATTAAGGTCTAAAATTTCTAGAAATTTTATGTAATATATTTCTAATATTTCTCTTAATATCAGGAATGTTGTCCTTGAAAAAGTCCTAATCTTTCGTATATTTGTTTTAATGGATATATGTTACGAAGTTTAAGATATATTGTTGTTCACCAATGGTGCATAGAAAATGTGATAAATATTGCATCTCTTTTGTAAATGTGCATTGTTTGTATCAAAACAAATGAGAAACAGCATATAAAATAAAGCATTTGACACCATGTTAAGGTGGTTTTGTATTACTTGTGTTTTTGTTGTAAAATAACTGAACGAGTTCTTTACATCCCTCTTTGTTTTATAAAGAATGCTGTGTTGTAGAATATGCTGACATATTTTGTCATTCCAGTGAAGATACTTTGTATAATCTTGGAATAAATGTAACCATTCTGTATTATGTGCGATGTTTGATAATGATTTCAGTTTCAAGTCCTGTAAATTATTATTTGAAAATTTAAAAGTTATATCTTACTACATTCTTGGCATTAACCCTATTTATTAAATTTTAATATCATTGTTTCTAAATTTACCAAATTTTAAAATAAAATTATATAGTTATTACATTTTACAAAATTGATATGAAATCTTTAATAAAAATTACCTTGTACAACTCTCAATGGACTCAGGTCTGTAGGAGCTCTTAAATTCACATGAAAGATTTTCTGAGCATTCCATATCATTCTTTGTAAATTACAAGGTAACACTACCTAAAAAAATTATATAAAATATACATTATTTAACAGTTTACAAATATTTTGTCATTTACAAACAAAAATAAAGTGTCAGTCAGTCAGTCTCAATTTTTACAATCTAACGATATCAATATTGGACATTACTGATTAAATTATTTTACCAAAAAATTAATACATTATGGTTAAGTTTCAACTTTTTGGAAATATCTTTTTAACAGAATGCATTTTATAGAAATGCAATCATTTTTCAATTTATGAAATTTACAAAAAAAAATAAATAAAAGTAGTTCTTTTATGTAGTTCATTTCCTGAATTTATTTATAAATATCAAATATGAAGTTTCTTTACCCCTATAGTTCATAGTCTACAAATGGCATATTCAATTTCATGAGTGAAGTTATCAAGCAAATAAAATAAAGTCAATCTTTTAGACTTAAATGATTGCTATGTTAGATTTTAAATCCACATGTAAAAAGAAACAAGGGATACTTCCATTAGACACTAGATTTTAATAAAAATTATGTGTAATACGATTTAATAAAACAGTAAAGTTTATTTTTAAAAGAATACATGCTACATTTTAAAAATTCTATATTTAGTAAAATATTTGCTAAATATGGCTTCAATCAAGATAATTAGTAATTGGATATTAAGAAATAAAAAATAATTATTATATATATAATTTCAAATAAATTTTGTAAAATATTTCATAGTAGCTTTATTATATAATACCATTAAAGGTTTAATATATTATATTACTTATACTTAAAACTAAATTTAAATTCCTGTAATCTCTATATTTTAGAGAATATGATGAATGATAAGTGTAATCAAATATGGAAATATTAATTATACTTAAAACTAACAGGTCATAAACTGATTTTTAAGAATTCATTGTATATAATACAAACATATGCACTATCCCAAATAGTTTCAAGACAGAACCATTTGAATATTTTTCAATTGACAAATTTCAACAGTTTACAACTTCAAAAATTTCACTGTCAATTTCAATGCATTCTTCTACTCATGAGAAGATGGTCTGTTGCTTGTTTGAGTGTATTTGCATGTTCTTTTATATGGGCGACAGTATCCATTATGCAAGCTAGCAGTTGTTCTTGTGTATTCAGCTTTCTTGAGTACATTTCATTCTTCATTCAATCCCATAAACAAAAATCTAACAGGGTTATATCAAAGATCTTGGTGACCAGTTAATGGCACCACCATGACAATCCACCAATTAGAAAAAATGTGGTTGAGATGTTGCTGATAGAATCTCTGAAACCATTAGAAATAGTGCACATGTTTATATGAACTTTTTTGCTTAATTAAAATAAAATATCTTTTTACCTCTGAGAATATTGATCTTTTCACTCCTTAAATACTATATTAAATGATTTAATATATTTTGTGTATATATAAGTTTATATGTATGTATAAACTTATATATACAAAATTACATTATATGCATTAAATCATTTAAAGTAAGCTTTGATCACTATTAATTTGCATACCTTACTATCACCAGTAGGAAATATTGTACGTAAAACTCTCCTGTCTTTTTCTAATCTTTCCCATTCTTTTTCTAACTCACTCAAAGCAGTGGCACTTCCCATCATTTCTCTGACAACATCTTCTGTGAAAATACGTCTTAAATGTCTAGAAATGCAAAATTAGATATACATATTAAAATTTATTAAATTTCAACTTAAAACAGAATTAGAGAAAAACTTTTAATTATATATGAAGTAAATCTACCATTAATAATGAACAAGTGAGTACACAAAAGATTATTTATAATGAAGCTTGGTTGAAACAATCTCCATAAACCATAAAGAATTTCCTTATTTAAAAAACTTTCATTTATATTTGTAAGTATTTCCTCTTGGTGTTATACAGCATTATTAAGTTCCTCAGTACAAAATGTTCAAAATTTAAAGATGAAAAATTATTAAGCTGAATAATAATTTTGATAGAAAGCCAGAAGGAAAGATCTAGTCTGGAATGGTACTCAAAATCACAGTTTCTACAAGTCAGGCAGGCAACTTTATGGATTATGCTAATTAAGCTTTCTAACACAAAAAGATATTCATTTGATTCATTCTAATTTTTATTCCTTGTCTTGTGGGAACTAAAATTTGATAGTTTTAGAAAAAAAAAACACTACTTGCAACCAGGCCTACTGTGATGCAGCTAGGTGATGAAAAGTACTGATATATCTGGGAAAGATCACTCATGAAAGTTTCTGGTTTAGCTCACCCAGATTTGATCCTAGGTCCCCAGACAATATGTATGCTGGATGGCTGAGATAGTTAAGGATAACTACTTCAGCCATCCAGCTAAACTACTTATGTTATCCTTTCCTTCTTCAAAATTCTGTTCTTCGTAGAGTTTCATTTCCATTTATACAATGGAGATACCAAATATTAATAGGCTGTTACTGGTGTATGAAGTGTCAAGAGTACTACATGAAAATTTCATCTGACAAGTTTATGGACACAAAGTCCATAAAACAATGACACCTAAGCATTAAAAAAAGACGTTTAAAATAATATTTATGGAAAATGTGCAATTTACTGTACTATCCACTTATGTTTTGGAAAATAGAAAGGGTAGAAAATTTTTATGTCATCCACTGAAGGCAATGTTCACTTAACAAAAGATAGAAAAAATCACCAATAATTATATTACTATACTAGTATCAAAAGGTTTATCTGCTAAGTATAAACATTCACTTAATGCAGGTTTCACTGTATATGATCAAAATAGAAAATTTTATATATGGTTTATATATATCTTACAGACAAGGATAAATATTTCTTTATATGTATACACAGTATTCATATTAGTACAAATTAAAAACTATAATAATATAATAGCAAATTTAGAATTAAAAAAAATTATGTAAGTACAGTACATGTTTGTTATTGAATGATAATGTGAATTTATTTTACCTTTCATTTGTAGCATCAAATCTGAATCGGCTATCAAATGCCTTATCCGAAGGTTTAAGTGTTGGAAGGCTCTGAAATTCAACAGCCGACCCATCCAATCCATCTTCACCATATCTCAACTGAATCACTTGACCAACACTGTTTCTTATAGTTCCATCATAAGTTGCCATTACACTTTCCATAGCTTTTATTAAACGTCTCTGAATGTAACCTAAAATATATTATTAAATAAAATAGTATTTTTAATTTTAAATATTAAAACTGAAATAAGAATTATTNTGAATCACTTGACCAACACTGTTTCTTATAGTTCCATCATAAGTTGCCATTACACTTTCCATAGCTTTTATTAAACGTCTCTGAATGTAACCTAAAATATATTATTAAATAAAATAGTATTTTTAATTTTAAATATTAAAACTGAAATAAGAATTATTAAGTCTAAAGATGCTAACATTGGCTTCATATAAGAACTTTTTTATTTAAAAAAAAAACACATTTATGCATTTAATATAACATACAGTAAAATTTATATATATAAAATAAATGCATAAAAAAAAATACCTGTTTCGGCAGTTTTTACAGCAGTATCTATAAGACCTTCTCTTCCACCCATAGCATGGAAAAAGAATTCCGAAGGTGTGAGACCTGCTAAATATGAGTTTTCAACAAATCCTCTACTTTCTGGACCATTATCATCTTTGATAAAATGTGGAAGGGTACGCTTGCGAAATCCAAAAGGTATACGTTTACCTTCTACGTTCTGTTGCCCTACACATGCAATAACCTATGAAAATATAAGCTTTTGAGTTCACTCTACCAAATTAATTCAAAACTTTACATAAGAAAATACAAGATGTTTTATCATTATTTAAACTGCAAACTTAAATCTATACAAAATACTATGTAAACACGGACATGGATGATGAATAAATTTGTGCAACGTATGTTTACTTGGCATATGATTAGAATTGCTCTGATATGAATGTAATTTAAACATAAATAAATTTGTTTTCAAATTTAGTTGAGAAATTATTCTTTAATACAGTATTAATATAATTCCAAATAAATTTTAAGTAATTTATAATATGCAAAATATATTTATTATTATAGTTATTTAGAAATATAAATATGTCTGATATTTTGAAATTGTAAAAGACCTAGTGCTCTGCAATTTATGATCAAATTTTTTAATTTTATGATAATTAATTCCATTTAAAATATTTTGCATAGTACCAATGACAACTAAAGATTCTTAAATACTAATTTGTTAGCATAAATAATATTTAAAAAATCATTAAATAGCTTTTTTCTGGAGTCAGAACAATTCATTTTAATGAAAAATGGAATAAATTATTAAAATATTAAGTAGAATATATTATATAATAGCAGCAATTATACTTCAATTATATATCTAAATATACTTAAATTCAAAAGCAATTAAAATTAGAAACTTACTTGAGATATATTAATTTTAGATCCTTTAGCACCAGATACTACCATAGCCTTAAAATTGTTGTACTCTGACAGTGATTTCTGTGCACTTGCACCAGTTTTATCACGAGCATCATTAAGAATACGATTCACCTGTTTTAATAATATCACAATCATTATCAAACTTTTAAACATTTATTTGACAATAATATTTTGACTTCAAAAATTCAATTTATTAAAAATAACCTGATTTTCAAAAGTCTGTCGTAAAGTGTTTCCAGGTGTTGGTTCCAATTCATCATTATGAGCTTTTTCTATGACATCAGTCACATCTTGCTTTGCTTTTTTAATTGTATTCTGAATTTCCACGTAAGTTTGAGGATCAGCAATAGTATCACCTATGCCAATTGTATGACCTTCTAACAAAAGCCAATTATTTACAACAGTTTGAATATGACCATAGAATGCTCCTGCCACCTCATATCCTAATTCTGCAAAAACAACATGCATCAAAGAACCACTCGCAGATCCTACTGTTTTCTTGCATACAATTCCACTTATTAATTCTCCATATTCAATTAAAACCTGTAAAAAATTTTTAAAAGTTTGTAATAGATCTAAACAATTTTAGAGTGTTTTTACAAAATAGAAGTAAATAATAAAAATAGTATAAATTTTTTAAAAATAATAATAGTAAGGTTTTTCATGAAACAATACAAAACAGAATAGATTAACAATATATTCTGTTATGTATTATGGAAATAAAAAATTTAATATATCAGGGAACTACTTCTTATGAGATGACAGTGATTTAAAGATGAGAACTAAAAAAAATAGGAATTTAGTGTATATATTATTATTGAAATGAAAAAAAAAAATAGTCAGAAATTTGTGAATACTGATTGACAAATTCAAATAAAAATAACATCACAACCTGAAATTCAGGGATGTAGCAAGAAATTTCTGCATGTAGGTCATTTGCATGGCTGAAAGCTTGCATAGATTTACCATAGAAAGTAGGCTACTGCAAAAATGCAAAAGCTCACGATCACTAGCAACAAATTGCACCATACTGATATGGCAGCTCCTTATATATCATATGCAAAATCAGTTTTACCCATGACAATGTTCAATAAAATAAAAGCATATTGGTGTGGGAAATGCCACCCCTAGCAGCTACATCCATGAGTATTGTAAAAATAGATTGATAAGCAAGTTTTACATTTAACAATTCCTAAATTCCTTATCCTTGGCATTAATTAATTTTTATAAAAATATATTAATCTTGTAATTAATAAATAAAAAATTATATTCAATTATGTTGATGTTATAGCTACCAAATATAAACTATTATAAACTTAATACTAAAAATAAAATATTGTACTGACCTTTGTATCACCAGGAGAAATCCATTTGTAAGGGCCATCGTCTTCATCATCGGGATGAGTGCTGTGGGTACGAATAAGATTGACATTACCCGGAATTATTAATGAGAATAACTGCTTCCCAGTCCATAACGGTTTTGGTTTTAAAATAGCTGGCATTGGCATTTTTCCATCCCATATGGGCAAATACATTAACAAGTTCATCATTTGATCCTAGAAAATTTCAATAAGTAAAATTATATTAAAATATTTTATGAGCTATCTCAGCTTTCAAAATATTACAATTTATAGATTTTTAAATATATATTTATGATATAAATCTATTATTCTAATTATGTTTATTTATTAAATTGTTTAAAATATAAAATGATCTCAAGCTTAATTGGCTTAAAAACAAAAAAATGTTGAATACTCTAACAGTTTTAAAATGCTAGATACAATATATTTTTAAAATAATGTTTAAAAAATATAATAAATAATATTTCACAAAATAAAAACTTTTCCATAAGAGATAAATGTAATACAGCAAAGCCTGTGATAGATAAAATTGCACAAGACTATACACATTCTGATTTATAAGAGACTCAAAACAATCAATCACAAAGTAGGCAGTTTACTATATTTTTACTTTTGAAATGCAACAACATAAACTTACAGAATACTATTTCAGGTAAATGCTAAAATATTTTAATTAAGACTTCTCAAAACATTTGATTCCATAAAATAAAAACAGCAGCTAAAGATACAAAATTTTGAAAGCTTTTTCTGATTTTCTAATTTAACAATATATTATTTTCAAACAAATTAAGAACCTAAACTAGCCTACTCATCAACTTAGTGAAACTCTTCTGACCTACAAGAAAAACACAGTACTTTTTGTATTTTATTTTAATAAATCTGTATATAATTAATTCATCTACATTAACTTTTTGATTAAATATTTTAAAGCAATATCATTAACTACTATAATACCAAATTCAAATCGGACATTACTAAAATAATCAATATATGACTGAAAAGTATATAAATAGTTTACCTTTTCTAGAAACACATCTCTTTTTGTCATTTTCCTGACAGCTGTCAGTGTATCCTGTACAATTCCCATTACAGGTTTATTAGATTGTGGAGTAATGATTTGTCTAGGTACCAAAGCTAATTCTTCAACTTCTGCTCTTGTTTCTAATGACTGTGGAACATGAAGATTCATTTCGTCTCCATCAAAATCTGCATTATAAGGTGTTGTTACACTAAAAAAGAATATAATAATGATTATTCACATTATGGTTACATATACATACATAATATTCTTTTAACTTTATGTAACTGCATGAAGATATTATTTTATAAAAATTAATACAAGAGACTTGACAAAATTATAGGGAAAAGAATGAAGTGTTTTTCTTTTTTAACACATAATTTCATAAGAATTGAAAAGGAGAAGAAGGATGAAATGGACAAACAGCATGTATCAGCTATCTTTAATAGAAAAAAACAAAAGAAATGAAAATATATGTAAAACATACTAAGAGTTACGTAACATACTAGCACTATGTACTAAATTAAAGGAGCACAATAATGATGCTAAAACAGGGAAGAGTACACCTCTCATCCAAAAATAATTAAAAAGTTGCGCTGTGCAAAAGTGGAAGCTAAACAAGTAGTATAATTAGTATATGAAAAATTGTTTCCAAATATTAGAAACAAATAATAAATAGGAATTATAAAATAGAAATATGAAAGTAGATGGTTTAAACCTACAAGAAGGCATTCTAGAATGATGTGTGCTTAAAAATTTCAAACATTTGGAAAAAAGTTTAAAAATGAAGACAGGATCTTCTATCAAGAAAATAAAACAAATGGTCAAATTATTTATTAGCTATGCAAATTACTAAACATTCATTCACATTATCACAACTAATCACAACAAACAAACAAACACAAAAAAATTAGATTAATAAATGAGGTTGTTTTGCACATAAAATAGAGGTTTTGTAGAGTGATATGATTTATTTTTTATAAATTAAAATAATAATTTATGTTATTAATAACATTTATAGGTACAACAGACTGCAAGCTTCATTTATTTTCTGAAGTTGATTTAAACCTATATGAAATATATTTTAAAATGAGCAATGTATCAGAATCAAATTCAGTTAACTTCCTTACACAACAGTTTAAACTTCAACATAACACAGCAGAAGCAACCATAACATTAATATGATATTTGGAGAAGAACCAGTAGAGATAACAAAAAAAAATTCAAATCTGGAGAAATGAACATTTAAAATGAGCCAGACAATCAAAAGAAAAAATTGATAAAAATGAAAGACAATGTTATCAGATACATGCCAAATAATTCAAACCACATTCATTTTAAATACCAGCATTACTTCAACTTATTCAATCTTCTTTTTTTTTAATGTTTAATTAAATATACATCATACCTAAGATTTAATCGAAATGTTGACCATGGTAATACTCTAATTCTGTGACCCATCATAGACATTTTATGTAGAGTTGGCTGTCTGTTAAAAATAATGACATCTCCATTACGAACATGTCTTTCAACCTGTAAAAAAAGTAAAATACTTTAATATAGTTTAACTCTGATATATAATTTGATTTCAATGCTTTACTAAAGTCTAACTGTCTATAACAATTATCAAACTGTGATGAATTGTAAAAACAAAAAACAAAAACACTATTTTTGTTTTTTATTTATAGTATAGTAGTGATTCTCTTAATATTTGTAACTTTATTCCTATTAATTTATTATTAAAAATTTTTTGTTTCTCTTATGGAAGCAATACAATAATTAACATATCAGCCAAATTTATATAAACAATTTTTCTGAACATAGAATAGATGTTAAAAAAATATTGAGGTCTGTAAGTAGATGTTTTTATTACGTTCATAATTTTTATCCTCCAATCATTAAAATCATTTAATTTATAAAAACTTTCATACAATTTTAAGACTTAAGCTAAAACATGACCATATCCACAATGCAGATAAAGTGATAGGTGGATTACTTCAGACAGACTGTTTAAGGATTATTTTAATTTGATATATAAATTATTTAAATTTAATTGTTGTATGGTAAATTCTTATAAAAATTATATTTTCAAATATCAATTTTGTTTATCTTTTAAACACTTTCATCTGAAAGAAATCTAATTTCCACATTAAGTACATTCTATTTTTAAGTTAAAACAATATATAAAAGTTTTATAAACTGTGTGTCAAAACAAAAGCAAAATGTAAACTAAAAATTCCTATTAAACAAATTATAAACTAAACAGGAGAAATTTATTTGAAAGTATTCATAACTTGAATAATCAATAATCAAACAAAATATTTAATATTATGTAATTTTGTCTTAACATGTCTTTAATCATTCTTAAAAGATNATGGCCCTAAAATTTATCATTAAATTAACGAATTAATTTTAAACAAAATTTAATGAACTTTTATCAAAATTTTTAATATTTACAACAACAAAAAAAATTAGAAAATATGCAAATTACACATACAATTCTTTTAGCTGATTCCTCTCCTTGTTTGTCCTCATTCATTTTTGTATCAATTTCATCACCACCTTCGCAGATGTTTTTACCTTTGCATAAATCATAAACATGTGCAAGACGTCTTCTAGCTTGTCCCTTAGACTTTGCAATAATATCTTTAATTTTCGGGTTAGACTGTAAAAATCATATTTTTCTATGTGATTTCATTTTGGCATTATTATTTGTGTAATCAGATCTAATTTTTTTTAAATAAAAACTTCACAAAAAGCATTTCTCAAATAAAAAATTATTGATTTGTAGCGTTTATTAGCAATAGTTATAATGAATTAACTAATTTATATTAAATTATTTTCCACTTCAACACTTTTAAATATATATGATTGAATTTTCATTTTTTTTCTTTCTTTATAGATTTTCATAGCTCAGATTAAATTATTTTGACAGAAGACTTTTATAGTAGGTACAAAGAACTTTGAAATTAAAAGAGTTAATTATAAAAACACACTGTATTTTTAGCATATAATTAGCTGTGTATAATTGAATAATTAAAATAAAATATGCTTAAAAATCATAAGTTCATTTTAATTACTTCGACAGTATTAATTTCAAGAATTAAGGCTGAATCATTCATTCGAATCTCTTTAAAATTTTTAAAAAGACACGTAGACAACTATAAGTTTCAGCAAATGTTTTAATGAGAACAAAAACAATCAATTTTCATCAAACATTTGCTGGAATTTATAATGGCTATCAGCACGTCTTCTAGAGATATATTTTCCAGTTTTTGTGAAATTTTTAGTCAATTTTTTAAGTTTGCTTTTTTTAAATATATTTACTTTTACCAAATAACAAATACTTACCGGTGAGACAAGCAGCTTTGAACAGTAAAAACACACACAACGTAAAATTTTGATGATTTTCTTGGATAAGAAACCAACATGAAATACTGGTCTGGCAAGTTCAATATGCCCAAAATGTCCCGGGCAATCTGTCATGTTCCCAGCACAAGTCTGACAGCGTGAATTACGATCGACCACTCCCTGTCTTGGATCCATACTTAAAAGATGAAGCATGAAATCTTACAGTTTCTATTATACTCATTTAAATTTCACACATCTAAATATATGAATAATATTTTTACTTAAAAACATATTTTACTAAAAGATATATTATACATACTCTGTAACCACATTGAAGATGAAGATCACTTGCTTTAGGATGAAATCTTAAATCAATTCTTTCACCATTGTCACGAATGATATATTTAGCTCCTGGATATTGATTATTTCCTCTTCTAACTAATTCATGCATTCTTAATTTTTAATAAAAAAAAACCAAATACAAATGAATAAATTTAAAATTTATTATTATTTAATTGTTATAGTTAATCAATTAATACTTCATGTTAATTGAGAATGTTTACATAATTATAAATGATTATTGCATAGGCTTACTTGTCAATATTAAAAGGTGTTACAATCTCTGGAAACGTTAAATTCTGTGCTATTGATCTTGGAACTCCTACTTCATCAATTCTTAAATTAGGGTCAGGAGTAATAACTGTTCTAGCAGAAAAATCTACACGTTTTCCCATTAAATTTCCTCTGATTCTTCCTTCTTTACTCTTCAATCGTTGCTTAATTGATTTTAATGGACGTCCTGATTTTTGCATTGCCTATCCAAAAATAGATATTTCATTAGTTATAATTATTTTAAAAAAAAACAAACAGACTAAATCATAATGTACATCTTGAGAAAAGGAGGCATGTAGCAATCATCAATTTAAATAAAAATTATAAGATTACAGATATAAAAATGGAAACCTGCCTGCATGAAAAAAATTCTTTGGAACAGAGTGGGGAAAAAAGAAGGGCCTACTCTAACCCATACAAGCTCTCAATAGCTCTGTGTTACTGTTATTTGATCAGAATTCCTGACTGATTTTTAGTACTCTAACTGGTTTGTTTGCTGTATATCGAGTTCATAGGAATCTCATATAAAAACTATTCAAACACCTAGCACAAGTTTTTTGGATACAGTGAAAACTTCTGCATCATACAGTTACCAATTCTTGCATTCAAATAATTCCATCTCCAGTTGTAATCAGTTTGGTTTAATTCGGATCTTAGTCTAAATTAATCCAAATTGATTCCAAGTAAGAGCAATTTGTTTATATTTTTAAATATTATCCAATCTCAGACTCATTTTGGCTTAAACTTTGAAGAAAAACATTGATTTATACTTTGATAATGTGTTAAATCACTAAGTTTTGAAACAAAATACACAGCGTTCTATTTAACGAAACTTATAGCTTATTAATTTTATTAAAAATTATTTTTAATTCATTTAGAATTTTTACACTTTAGATGAAATGAAATCTTTTATATACTATATTTATCACAAATACAAAATTATTGTAAATAACTGTTATAATGATATAATCCTCAAATTAAAATTTAAAACTTACTTTCGGTAAATTTGGCAATTCATTGTCAATTAAAGTAGCAACGTGAAATTGTAACATCCTTATATTTTCTGCTATAATATGTGCAGCTGCTCCATTTTGTTCATTGCGAATCAACTCATTATTAGCTTTAACAATGTCTGCAAGTTTGTGAGTTAAATCATCCTGGAATACATAGATGAATATTTTTATAACGTAAGAGAAACAAGTATTATTATAAAAAGTTTCCGTAATGAGGAAGACATTTAAAATTCTAAATTAACTTACAAAAGTGAATAATTTTCTACTCTAGATAATTTTTAATTTTTCATTTCATTAATAAAATAGTAAGAAGAAACACTTACTTGATTTCGAGCAGAACCAAACATTACAACTGCAGGTCTGACAGGGAGAGGAGGTACAGGTAATACTGTAATTATCATCCAATCGGGACGAGCGTGTTTTGGGTCCATTCCTAATGTGTAGCATTCTTCATCAGATATGGTACAACAGACTGCAAGCTTCATTTATTTTCTGAAGTTGATTTAAACCTATATGAAATATATTTTAAAATGAGCAATGTATCAGAATCAAATTCAGTTAACTTCCTTACACAACAGTTTAAACTTCAACATAACACAGCAGAAGCAACCATAACATTAATATGATATTTGGAGAAGAACCAGTAGAGCTAGCAACAAATTGCACCATACTGATATGGCAGCTCCTTATATATCATATGCAAAATCAGTTTTACCCATGACAATGTTCAATAAAATAAAAGCATATTGGTGTGGGAAATGCCACCCCTAGCAGCTACATCCATGAGTATTGTAAAAATAGATTGATAAGCAAGTTTTACATTTAACAATTCCTAAATTCCTTATCCTTGGCATTAATTAATTTTTATAAAAATATATTAATCTTGTAATTAATAAATAAAAAATTATATTCAATTATGTTGATGTTATAGCTACCAAATATAAACTATTATAAACTTAATACTAAAAATAAAATATTGTACTGACCTTTGTATCACCAGGAGAAATCCATTTGTAAGGGCCATCGTCTTCATCATCGGGATGAGTGCTGTGGGTACGAATAAGATTGACATTACCCGGAATTATTAATGAGAATAACTGCTTCCCAGTCCATAACGGTTTTGGTTTTAAAATAGCTGGCATTGGCATTTTTCCATCCCATATGGGCAAATACATTAACAAGTTCATCATTTGATCCTAGAAAATTTCAATAAGTAAAATTATATTAAAATATTTTATGAGCTATCTCAGCTTTCAAAATATTACAATTTATAGATTTTTAAATATATATTTATGATATAAATCTATTATTCTAATTATGTTTATTTATTAAATTGTTTAAAATATAAAATGATCTCAAGCTTAATTGGCTTAAAAACAAAAAAATGTTGAATACTCTAACAGTTTTAAAATGCTAGATACAATATATTTTTAAAATAATGTTTAAAAAATATAATAAATAATATTTCACAAAATAAAAACTTTTCCATAAGAGATAAATGTAATACAGCAAAGCCTGTGATAGATAAAATTGCACAAGACTATACACATTCTGATTTATAAGAGACTCAAAACANTTTAACAGGTTATGATACTAAAAAATAGTCTGATATATTGAAAGTTGTGTCTTTTATATTGCATGCAAAAAATATAATTAGAATAATTATTATTTATATCGTATATTGATATGTAAAAAAATTAATTGAAGTCAGAGGAATCAAACCAATGTGTCCAAGCTGGAGCTTTTGCATACAGACTCCACATTCCTGCTGAACATAGTTGTCATAAAAACAATGTTCCACCAATAAAAAGCAGTTTAATTAAAGAGGTAGATGTACAGCTGTAGGATAATCATATTATTAAATACTGAATCTATCAATCAATATATACATGTAATTTTCAATTGTTATGATAAAAGCTTCTATATATTTTTGTTGTTTATTTCTTAGTTTTATTATTAAAGTTTAAATTAATAATAATATAAATTATGAACATTTAGAATTAATATACCTAATTCTCATAGTTAAATAAAAATTCCTAGAAAATTATCACAATGAAAACATGAAAACATCAAAATTTACGATGTATTTTGACAAGAGTAAAAGTTTTCTAGAATGCTCTACATCTAAAAACTAAAGAATTATTCTAAATAGGTTGAACTAGGCAAAAATCAAGCATCACATAAAATAATAAATTGTTCTTTTCACCACATTTAATAAACTGCAGCATGTACTATGTCATACATACCATATTTGCTTGACTTAACATCTGGCCATTGTATATGAATAAAAAAAACCTTAACAATTTAAAATATTGAACGACAATTTACAACAACTGTGTTTATTGAAGAACATTACCATAGCTCTTCAACAATAGCATGAACACCAATAATTACCACAAACTTTATACAGATGATATTATGACAAACATACCAGTACCTATTTCAATCTAATTTGAGATGCCAAATATACCATCAATGTTGACTTCAATCTTAAGAGATTACACTCCATAAATCATAGTTGATTGCTTTAGAGATGGTTTTACAATTGGAGACTATTCTTTTTACACTTTAGGAGTGAATGTACAAGTAATTTTGATTGGCAAACTTCCTCTGTACAGTCTTTTGTAAACCCCATTCTGCTTGAAAGAAGATAAATATTATCATCATTGATCTCTAAGCCATAACCACTCTACAACCTGTTAGTATAATGCAAGTTTTCATTTGCTATTCAATATTTCATTTGCTATGTACAACAACAAAGTGAAAAGCATTATGGGGTAGTGGAATCTCTCACTTCCACCTATTGATGATAAAATTTATTATTTCTATTTCAGTGATATTTTAATCACTAATAGAACTAAAATTTCTTTGTATGGAAACTTCAATCACTGTCTCCTCACCCATATATATGCTGAAGAAAGCATATTTGATATATATTTAATATGTATATCAAACATACTTTCTTGAAATTATTATATATACAGGTAACCCCCGTATAACACGGCACTTCTATAGCACGGATTCACTCTAACATGGTTCGAGAATTGGTACCATCCCCCGTATAACATGGTACTTTTATAGCACGGATTCACTCTGACACGGTTCGAGAAATGGGTAAAACCCTCGTACAACATGAAATGTAATAAATTTTTACATACTTAAGTACTAATAGTTCACGAAAATAATAATTTTCATGAACTATTAGTACTTCAGTGTGTAAATTTTCTTTTCTCGTCTCCATACACATGCAGTACGTTTCTATATTCAACAGTTGACTCAACAGTGAATTTTCCGTTGAGTTCCTCTGTTGAACGGTCTGACGTCACATTTTGCAGAAAAAAGAAACGCTTTCGTTGAGAGGTCGCTTTTCAAGATGGCTGACTTAAGTAACGAGAAGGTGGCGATTGTGGCTGTTCTGCTAAATAATTAAAGTAACTCGCTTAACCATTATTCGAATAAATCCTTTTATTCAAATGAACCCATATCTGTATCATTTTCTTGTTTACTGGGTCTTTCTTTAATAATTTTAATTACTTTCCTGAATATTTAGGCTATATCATTAGAAAGACTTAGAAGGGCCAAATATCGGTCATAATCAATTTTGAACAAATGAAAAAATCTTAATATTTCAATATTTACCAAATTATCCAACAATCGTGCAATCATATGTTTTATCATATACATATGATTGCACGTTCATTAATCTGTCCGCTATTACAGCATCCACAGGAGCGAATGGATTTCTATAAGAGGAATTTACTTTTTCATGGAAGCCGCCATGTTAGTTTGTTGAATACTCAACGGTCTTTCAGGTCGTTGAGACCGTTGAGCTCAACGGTGAAACAGCGCTGACGTCACTACTCTCAACGGAGAACTCAACGTTCCATTTAGAAACGTCGTTCTTTCACCGTTGAGTCAACCGTTGAATATAGAAACGTACGGATGGTCCTTCGTGAAAATTGTTTCAATTTTGCCAGATCTCGACACTTCTGCTTCTGGGGTTGCCAGATGTTTTTCCCTTATTCCATAAGTGCTTAGCACCAAATAAGGAAATTTATAAAGATGTTTTAACTAGAAGCAAGCAATCTAAAATTACACACACTTTTTGCAAAAGGTAAAGCATGAATCTGAAAATAAGGTAGAAAAATGCTCAGAGGATAACGATAACTTGCCAAAAAGAAAACGCTCTCGGTTAATTAATAGTGTTTTTAGTGATGACAAAGAAAACATTGTTTAATTTATATTAATATGTATCACTTAAGAATATTTTAATAAAGATATTTATCTTAATTATGAAAATATACTAGCATGTTTTTTAATTTTTGGAAGCTAACCATCCTTTTCATACTAGTTCTTTGTTTTGTACAACACGGATTCGCATAACACGGCAATTTTTTGGAACGTAACTACCATGTTATACGGGGGTTACCTGTATATTTGTACTCACACCAAAAATGAGCTAAAGAGCTAGTGCATAAATGCAGTTTAAAGTGAGAACGTCAGACAAGGATAAAAGTCAGTACCAGGTATCTGAGATGGTGAGATTTTCTGTCCTGCAAGCGAGAGATTCTATTTCTCTCATGCATGGCTTTGCTTTGAAAGAGTCACAGTGCTACTGATTGCTTGCTGCTATTAATATTACACATTTTTGTAATACCACTACACAGTAATTGCCAGTCCTTTTATAAACTGACATTTTTTAAGATATGTCGTGTATTATGTGTTTTCAGCTTTCCATTACTACTTCCGTCACATTCAACTATACACAAACTCAAAACAGAAAGTTCGAAAGGTTTCTTCACAACTATCGCCGTCTTGTTCAGTTTTACACCAAACTAGGCAAATACATGAATACTCATGTTCATCACCAGAAATCCAGTCTTCCCATTTCACTCACCAGTGATCTTTCAGAGGTTTGTATAAGTGAGTGTCCAGAGGATGAAAAATTGTGGTTATACCTCCACAAATATATGGTACATTAGTTGCTAGTTTTGTCATGAATTCCTTAATTTCCTTGCTGATGTGAGATTTCACAGTGTCCATTAAAAACAAATACTTCCATTGAAATATGGTATTTGATTGCAATCACCCGACCTTTTTCCTGTATTTTCCAACAAACGACTTTTGATCTTATCACTTCAAATACACCAAGTTATTATTCAAATGCAATGGCCAGCAACTATATTCAAATTAAAACTTGGCGCATCTGATATCAGAGATTTCACTTACAATGATCAATTGTTTAAAGCAAATGTTGTCAATGGAAAATCATTTAAATTACATTAATAATTATCTAGAAAATTTTTACATGTAATAAAGTAAGATAAAGGATATTTAGACTGATTTACAAAAAAAAAAATCTGTTCTGGGAAGGTATTTACAGGTTTAATAATAGCAATAATAATTATATTCCCTGAAAGAAATAAAGGAGAGATGAAGAGTAGGAAAAAAGATACAGGAAAAGAATGATGATAATATACTATATACATCATATTTTTTGTTTGCGTTCCTCAAGGATTTCCATTGAATTTCTATGGTAAGTTTCCAGAAAATTAGTAATGATAGGTATTATTTTACTTAGACCAACTATACAAAACTGTAATAAACAAACAATATATTACAGCAGGATACATTTCTGCTTTATACATCTAAAATAAAATTAAACAGTATGACTTATAATTCTATTATTATAAATTAAGAGTGTCTTGATTGGAGTTTTCCCAAATTCCGTATTAAAATTTTCAAGTATCTCAGTAAGACACTTTCTTCAAATTCACAAAGATGAATGTTAATTCTAAGAAATGTTAATGAAGAATATAAAACAGGAACAAGATGTATAATCAAAATATAATTAACAACTGTATATCTCTACAGATAAACTCTTATCAATGTTTTTCGTATTGTACATATAAATAATTTAAACTGAAATGAAAAATACGCGTTAGGCTATATCTAAAGCAATATGAGCAAAGCATAAAATTAAATATCGGACAGAGTAAAAAAAATTCAAAAGATTAAACATCAATCTAATCAAATAAAAATACAATTTCTATAGTCCACACAAAAGAACGAGTGAACATGAGTTGGAAGGGCCTACATCAGATGAAAGGAATGAAAGGTGAAATGTATTGACATGCAAGGATCCATCTCTCGTTCCATCTCGTTCATCTGACAGACTCTTCCAGTTCAAGATGATACATTTACTATTTTGTTGCACAGACTGTAGAACTAAAATTCGAAAAAGAGAGAGAATGTACAAAGCTAGAAATAAAATGGTAGTCATTTCAATAACACTAACAAATAACCATAAATACACTTTTAAAATTAACATTGCATGTTTACATTCAAAAATGTCTAAACCATCAGAATTGATATAAGTAAGAAATTGCATATTGATAGATTATTTGTCAGTCTTTTCTTCCAGATATTCTAATTTATAATCATCAGAAATTTCAATACAATATGGCATAACCACATATCTCTAGTTCCAAATTATATTAATACATTCACTTAAAAATTGTAGAACTGTAGCTCAAGAAATTTGGATTATTTGACTCTTATAAGAAGTTTACAATGATAAAATAAATTAGTTAAAATTCAATAACAAAACTGAAACAGATAACTTTCAAAATCAAAAATCATTCACATGAAACATTGGAGATATGCAAGGCCACATTGAAAAATAGTTGTATTAACCATAAGAACTCAGAATTCCTATCTAATGCACAGTGATAATTGTTCGATAATCCCAAGAAACAGACCAATATATGTAACGATACTACAGATTAATTAGAAATGAAAAGGCTTATGCATAGATGGAGATTATTGTTCCCTTTTATTTATTTTTTTTATTTTATCTATATATATAAAAATTAATGTGTCTGTGTGTCTGTCCTTCATGCATTACCACACCATTTATCAGGTTGCTGTGAAACGGGAAGTTGTTTAATATACTCCCACGAAGGTTTCTGACATAGTACGATTGCCATGAAGCTTTGGGAAGTTTTTTAATACACTCCTGCAAAGGTTTCTGGCATAGTACATTTATCCTACGATAGATGGTGCGCAAGTACACGAGCATTTTACTGTGTGTTTGATCGATTTCAAANTGTCTGTCCTTCATGCATTACCACACCATTTATCAGATTGCCGTGAAACGGGAAGTTGTTTAATATACTCCCACGAAGGTTTCTGGCATAGTATGATTGCCATGAAGCTTTGGGAAGTTTTTTAATACACTCCTGCAAAGGTTTCTGGCATAGTACATTTATCCTACGATAGATGGTGCGCGAGTACACGAACATTTTACTGTGTGTTTGATCGATTTCAAATTGTGAAGACCATTTCCCCCTCCAAAAAATCTCTCTATATATGCATTTGTTATTTACAATATTTGTAATAATTTTTGTTTAATCACTTTATTTCAACTTTTTTTTGTTCTAATTATGTATTCGCTTGAACTTTGTTAAAACCTTAACTATATCCCGAACAACAACCGAAGTTGTAGAAGAAAATTTGCCTATTTTACCAATCTAGGAATCCCCCTTTTCCAAATTTTAATATCAACTGAAAATAATTTAAAAAGACAAATTATAATAAAACGATTTATTATCCAACTATCAGAAATTTCACAACACGCCAAGGAAGAGAGGAAGGAGCAATTAAATAATCAAAATTATAAAGGATTAAAAATATATATATAAAAATGGGGAATATCACACTTCTAACAATCTCTGAGAGTTTGTGGGCTAAATTTAAAGAATCCATGCTTCTCACATGTACTGTACAACTGTATGTGGCCAGCTCACACGTCAGAAAACCTTCTGATTTATTTGTGTACTCACCAGACGGAAAAACAAAAAATATCATGTATCCACAAGCACTCCAATAAATAAATACAATTGAAACGACACTTTAAAATGTTTTCATGATGAAAATTAATAATAATAATAATAATTTTCAATAAAAATGATAAAATGTAAATTTAATTTTATCATAACGAGTTTGCTTGAATTTCGTTTCTTCCGAGATAGTAGCAATGCGCGACGGGTAAGCTACTTTCAAATAAAAAAAAACTAATTAGAAATTAAACTAACAACTACAAATCAATTTACTATAAACACAGAAAACAAGCAGTAAAAAAGAAGTATTTCCACAATTATAAAGTACGAAAAAACAAATTAGATTAAATGAATAAAAAAATGTAGGCAGGAAAAAATTCATATTAAACTCGCTAATCTTGGCAAATACAAACGAGACGATAACTTCAAAATGAAAACAAAATTTAAAAATACATCAAAATGATTATATTCTATATCTATTAAAATACTTGAAATAGTCAAAAGGTAGAAAAATATTTTTGTACAAAATTTTTAAATGCCACTGAAAAACAAGCATGCACTTTTAAACTTTAAAAAAAGTTCTATTAATTTTTATTTCTAAAACCTAATTAGGTAGATATTTAAAAACTTTACAATAAACTTCAGCTATTCCTCTTAGCCTAATAGGATTAATTAATATATTATGCAGTTGTAGGAATATGAATAAATATGTAATAACAAACAGAGAACCAATAACCAGTGTGAAGAAAACAAATTCCTATCTCTGGACAAATGTTTTCTAACTTCCTCAGAGTTGTTCTTCTGGTGTTATAACAATTACCTGATGGAACATCACAACAAAACATAAAAGCATTTTTTGAAAAAGATGTAAACTCAAATCACCAATTCAAACTATAAGTATAAAAAAATTTTAAGCTGCACATGCGTTGTCCTGCACGTAACAAAGGTTCAACCATATTGGTTGAATCTTCGTTATGCAAAGGATCTAACGCAGTTTTATAGTTTTGGATGCATTTTATCATTATTTTATGAACATTTACTTTACTTTTCATACTTTTTGTATATTTATTATAAAACAAAATAAATGTTAATGTCAAAAATATTTTAAAAATTATTGTAAAAGTATGATCACATTTTCAAATAACAATAATGTAAAGTTAATCAAAACTCTGAAAAAAGGATCTCCCTACAAGGAAATTTGAAACATCCTTTAAAATAATTTTTCAGAACATTAATTATCTAAAGAACCATAATTAATTATCAATATTATATAAAGTATCTTTATTGTAAAGACATTTTGATCCACTGGTAGTTTGGTTTTGGGTTTGTGCCTCGCTAGGCCACACAGTTTCTCGGGTTTTCTCCACATCTTTAATGCCTAAATAGGAACCAGTTACCCTTAAAAAGACCTCCCAAAAGGCAGATCATGCAAGTGTTGCATTGTTGTAACTAACAAACAAACTAAACACATTTTGCAAAATGAAAAATTAAGTGAGAGATGCCATACTTAAGAACATTTCCATCAGTGCAGGACTGACCTGTGAAAAAGTGGAGTCCGGGGCTAAGTTGTCATGTGAGGCATTTTAATAATAAAGAAAACAGTTTCAATCAACTTGCAAATTATAAATCACACTGCGATCCATTAGCCAATAGAGAACAACAGGCTAACTGACAAACACACACAGGGCTTATATGAGTAACGATACAATAATCACCAGAATCAAATTAATACTTTGTCTTATTGTGATCATTTGTGATATACCCAATAAGTGACAACAAACTAACCAATGAATGTACATCAAGCTAGCATATGACATGTAAGACATGTTTTACTTGGAAAAAATAAACCAGGAAAAAAAGAAGGTATGTAATTTTTTTTTGGTTGAAAATCTACAAACAGAATATAGTTAAATTAGTCAATAGTGAAATGATCAATTTTAAAATTTCATAAGAGTCAGATCATGCAAGATTGTGGGACCTGGTGCGGTCACATCATTCATACAGCCCTCAGCTGGCCCTGCATTAGCAACAGAGCTACACGTAATTGGCATAGTAGAAAAACATTCTACCAAAATGTGAAATTTTTAACTCCCCATTACTTCCAGGTCAACCTGTAGATCAATTTTTATTACAAATACATTTTGACTGTTGAATTTGATTAAGGCATAAAACAACCTTATTTTTTTCAACTTTCGGTTCCATTAGACTAATTTTAAAAATTAAAAGTTCAATACTTTGAGCAATCAAAATTGATTTTGATAATATCTACAGATAAAGTAGAACCTAATTACTAATTGTAGCGGTAAAGTAGCTAAATTTAATACGGCAATTGTTTGGCTTACGATTAAAATTTCAGTTGTGATGCTCGTTTACATATATCAATTTCAACCATTGCAAATGTAATCAATCAAATGTATTATAACAATTGAAAAACAGATATTCTCGATAGAACCATATGCCATTCACACCGAGCATTTCGATCTAGAATGTGACCAAGGTCAGCAACTATGCCATGGTGCAACCTCTCTCGACTGTTTCAATCTCAACTGAAACGAGGTTCAATCGCAATCGACTCGAGAGTTCTTGAAACTAGATCCAGTCATAAGAGAGATCCCACAATTCCACATGCGCGAGAAAATACAAAATGGCTGCGGAACACATGTCAAGCTATCAACAGAGAAATAAAAAAGACACCCGGAGAGACAACGATATCTGTCTATTATTAGATATATGACAAGAAAAAGTATTTATTTCTAACCAAAACGTCCATTTAGTTTGTTGATGTTCGTGACTTATCATGTAATTATGTCAGTTTTATCATCACATGTAATAGCCAGGTTCTTTTTTTTGGATCAACTAAAAACTGAATAAACTTAAGGTGAAGATTGCCAAGTATTTGTGTATTTACACCATATAGTGTTAAAAAGACAACATAATTACTGACACAGTTTCAAGAGTGTAAAAAAATCTAGGTTCTTCTCAAGCAGACTGCCTGTGCAAACAGCTCAATGTTCGACTGGCGACAGTTACAATCGAGATTGAAGTGAGTCATGGATTGTGTGCGAACAGAGTATAAGGTGGCTCCACACATCAGGCACCCACCAAAGTTTTGGCCAATACCAAATAGCATGGACGATTTACCAGCGACTTCACTCAAATATTTGGCATTCGCCACTTTCTCGGCATATTGTGCCGAACAAAGAAAATGTACCTTGGACAAACGTTTGATTCCCAAAACAAACCGACGCTCTGCAAACGATCACAAGCACGTACGAACACTTTCACCATTTGTTTGTTTAAGTTACGTCAACACAACAATTGGGCGATCTGCCTAGGGGATGCCCTCTGGGAGGTCTTTTTAAGGGTAGCCGGCTCCTATTCGGGCATTACAGACACGGAAAAAACCCAGAAAACTCCACGTGGCAGTCCATCCTGGCAAGGAGCAAGCCCACGACCGAACTCCCAGCATTCGAGGAACAAACAATTTGGCCACACACTTTCACACAACAAGCACTTCAGCAAAAGAAAACTATGGTAAATACAGAATACACGAACCCAACTAAAAAACAAGGTTATACAGAAGTTAATTAGTTTAAGTCCAATACTTAATGCTTCACAATACAAGTAATCCATATATACAACAAACCAAAAACATGGCCGATCAAAGGTTAACATGTAATATAAAATGGCCTATTTTGCGCAATTTGCAATCCATTTGATGCAATCGAAAAGTATGAAAGGAATCGGTTAAAATATAAGCTCGGTCTTTCATTCCGTACTCGAGAAAACGTTTTAATATTGTATTTAATAACAAAATGGCGAGAATTATTCAATGGAAATTATCGTTAGACCTATTGCTAAATCGGACTTATTAATTAATATACGAGCCTTACAATTTCGTCCGGGCTGAGAATACCGAATTGGATTTTCTTCACTTCCCTCAGAGGTGCCTTCGAATCTGATGTTATAATCGTCGACATTGTTATTGACTCGTGTCGACCGGAATATAACAACAGAAGACAAAATGGCGACGAGTTAACTTCGTCGCTCTCAAACGATATAGTGACGAACAGACACTGTATTTATACTAAATCGGCAAATTTCAAACCACCTAGCGGTCGATAATTACTTCAGAAATTTCAGATAATTTTATAAAATGGTGATTTTTTTTTCTCTTTATAAATATATTTTTTAATAGTTATATTTAAAGATTTTTTTACCGTTGTTTAATTTTAATTAATAGTATGTCACAATTTATTTAAAATACAATTCGTTTGTCATCCGAATAACGTTCGCACTTCTCAAAAAATAGAGTTTGTTATCAAGTAATTAATCATAAATTATAAATTTTAATTTTTTAATCGTACCCATCGCGGGTCCGGCCAAGCCCACAATGAAAAAGGCTGAATGGCACGGACACGGGAACGTTAAAATTTTTGGGGTTGCCCGCCCGAATTCGGGTTCGATTTCGAATTTCTGGTGAATAAGTGCCAGAGCGGTAGGCTGCCGCCTACCGCTCTGGCACTTATTATTACGGTTCAAAAGATATAAACAAAAAACCTACTAATTTTTTTAATTCCCCTCCCTGTAGGCAACAGGAGGGCCCTTTGAGCAAGATCATTATGGGAGATCGCCGGATGGCCGGGCGGTCAAAGGTAGCAGCCTACTGCTCTGCGGGATCCGGAATCGAATCCAAAAGAGCTTCAAGAGTTTTTCAGATGGTGGTCCGTCCGAATTTGTTGGGTTCCCTCCCTCACTGCCCGGCATACCCATTGTGGGCCTAGCCGAACACATAATGGATTTGCTAAAAGAGGCCGCCTTAGTGCCTACAGGGCGGAAAATTAAAAAAAAAACTTATTGATTTGAAGGCCTACAACGGGGCTGCCAGGCGGTGAGGGACTTCGCACGACATATCTGGACGAACTACCTCTCGAAAAATTCCTGGGATTTTTCGACCTGTCTGGATTCGATTCCGGGTTCCCCAGAGAGGTAGACTTCCACCTTAACCACTTGGTTATCCACCTGTCGAGGCTTACTAATTATAGCTACATATACATTCCATATATATCCAGTCACAGAGAATTTAATTGACACGAGACATGAATTGGTCATCCATCAACAAGGATGCGTGGGAGGTGCCCAAGCAGAGGATTTTTTAAAATACACACACTAAAACTTCATAGAGGGATATTTGCAGTTGAAAAAACCTACAGGTAGAACATCTAGCTTTACAAACATGTTCCGTAGGTGGGGTGGCATGTGTTCAGGTGTGTTAAGTTCTTGAAAGGAGCATCCATACATTGGAGCACTTTGAGCAGGTGTTCTCTTCATGTGTTGCCCTTTTCTACATCCTCGAGGAAGCCCCAAATCCCATTATCAACAAAAAATTCATGACTTCTAGCCTATTCTGCAATATAAAAAAAACTAATGAACAATAGTCTATCTTCTCTTGCAACTTCCTCATAGGCTGACCAAAACATGGCCTTAGAAACAAGGAACATTCCTTTTTTATAGGCCAAGTTAGCTAGCCCCGATTTGCAACCATTGCCATCTTGCGGGTGCACTGATCCGATGTTGAATCATAGTTTGAATCTTCTTGCATAATCTACAATGCCCTTTTGTATAGCTTGTGCTCCTCTGTGTAGTCTACAGGCATTAGTTCTTATTTACAAGGTATTTATGTTTAGGACAAACCTAAAAGCAGATATAAGCAATACAATAGCCTTTGTAGCAAAATGCTTCCAAGTTATGAAATTTTTACTCCTATAAATTCTAGCTTACCAAAAAAATGAATGTATTAATGAGATTTCAATTTTGTTTTTACATGTAGTTTAGAAATGAAAGTAGCATGATTTTATCCTGCTTGTCAAGGTTATGGAGATGGCCATCACATGTCAGCTAACTTGTTTCTGACTGCCAATAGACATTTTAAACTATGTTCAGATTGGCATATGAATCACTATGAACTGCTGATTTGCCCCATTACGGTGACTGTTTGGCCAGTTTGTTAAAAGTTCATAGTGGTTCATATGTAAACCTATTTTAAACAGCATAACATGTCAACAAATGGAATGTTTAAAGTACCACATACAGATTAAACACATTGTAAACAAAGTAATTATTTGTTAACAACCGGGTTATATTAATTTTTTGGTGATCGGGAAGTAATACTTCAAGCATTTTACGCTCTAACATAATAGTTAACATGAGCCCTCCTCTGGATCAAGTAAAATATTCCTCAAATAATAATTGTAAAAGTGAGATATGTAACTTTATACCCTCAATCGTGGGACACTGGTGCAATACAGTGTTCTATAATCTACTTGTGGAAAAAACTCCAAAAATTAAATAGAAATGTATTGATGTAATTATTTGTCTCCAAGCTTTGCCTCCTGGAAAATTTTCCGCAGACACTCTTGTTTGTTACTCATACATCGGCATATTACTGTATTTTCATTACATTTTAGAAAATTAATTGGAGATTTTCAGTTGATAATGTAATGTATTCAATTTTTTCATTTAAAATAATGGGAAATAACTCTTTGTTAGCATTTTCATGCAGAACATCTAATTTTCAGTATGGGATTATTGATGTTAAGCAGAGATGTCCATATTATATTATATTATCAATTACTATAAAAATTCATTAAAAGAAACCAGCATATAGAAATTGACCATGAATTTTTTTTATCTTTGTGTTGCTCAAACACAAAGATGGCCATACTGTATTTTGTATATCATCCGTACAGGTATGCATAATGTAATGTTACTTTTATAAATCCGTTGATACAATTTGGGACATGCATTGAACGAGTCCAGCCACATTCAGATCACATCCTTAATTTTACTGTGTTATTTACTTTTTTTGTCATTGTTTTATACATTAATTAGAGCATTTATACTTGCATTATTTTTTTAGAATTAAAATAGGCACTTTTGGGGTTTGGGAATGGATGAATTCACTTTACATTATTCCTTATGAAGAAAAACTGCTTTAGAACTCAAACATCCTCTAGGAATAAACTGAACTTAAGTTCTGAAGTACCACTGTACTTTTCTCTTTCACAAGATAATGACTCTTTTCTCTTTTAAAATGGAAAAAAAATGTTACAAATTTTTAAATTTATTTCATTTCATATTAAATGATCTTAAAATAAAATTAATAAAAGCAATTCAACATCTGTTATAGGATAGTTTCATATATTTTTTCAATAACAGTGTGTGTTCAAAATCATTTTATTTTAACAACCTTTCTAGGATTAAAAATTATATTTTTTTAAAAAAAATAAATCAACGTATTTACAAATATTTAACATAGAAAATCGTGTCACTTCTGATTTTCAAATAATTTCATAATTAATTTCTGCTCAAGAGGAATCTCATCTTCGTTACTTTCTTGGGATCTCATTCATCTGTGGGGCAATCTCTACTTCTTTTGTTAAGAAGTCGAGATCATCCCACAGATGAACAAGATCCTAAGAAAGTAGTGAAGATGAGTCCTCTTGAGCAGAAATCAAATGACAGTTTGAAGAAATTTTTTGTAAATAGCTGGGATTTCACGATTTTTTTCCAAAAAAGTTTGAGATATTTTTCATTCCTCTTTTATCCACCTTCAAGAGTTTCTTTTGAGATGCAGTCATATTGGTTGTCTGAAAAGATACTTAATGTCAGTAGAAGCAAATTATCACATAATATAAATATATTGTAACTTCTGAATAAAATTACAGATTAGATTGATTATAAATAAAAATTAAAACTAATCAAAACAATTAAATATAATATCCATTTTTAAATTTATAAATAATTACATTATTAATTACTGAATTAAATCAGGAAATTTTAAAATACAGGATCTTCCCTACTTGCAAACAATTTTTACAACTTTTACAATTAGTGCTTCAAACCCTAATAGTAAATATAGCAATGGAATAAATGCAAGAAGTGTGGCACTATTACTGTAAAAACACCGTGTGTGAAACAGTTGCTACCAAACAGTAGCAAGTGGGTAAATGAGCATAATGTTTTCTAAGTAAACTGAATGATCAAACACTAACAATACATGGTACAAATATACATTCTAGATTAGTTTTTGACTTACGAGAAAACCTGTTCGTAAGTAGGGGAGTGCCTGTATGTCTCTTAATAATGAATGTGTGTCAATATTCAAGTTTTCTCTCTATCTGCATTTTATAGTTCATGATTTATAATATACAGTAAACACTAAAACAAAATTACTAACCTTATTGGTTTTGGTTTTAGAGTAATTAAACTGATCAAAATAATTTTCAAGAGGTTCTTGAGAATCAGACATTTTGGCCTTCTGAAAACATTAAAAATTTAATTTACATTGATTGTAATTAAAATACTTCAAATATAACTGTTCAAATACTTTCAAAGAAAAAAAAAAGCTTCTAAAATCATTTTCATTACAATAATTCATAAAATTTCAACATTCGACAATAGGCATTGTTAGTTACGCTTACAATTTAAACTAATTAAGTAGAAAAAAATATGGTATTAATATTAGTTTTTACCCTATCAACCAGGGCTGTGGAGTCGCGTAAAAATCTACCGACTCCAACTCCGACTTTTCCTTACCATCCAACTCTGACTAGTGTTGATAGCAAGTTGGTAAGTAAAAAAGAGTCGGAGTCGGCAGATTTTTTGACAACTCCAACTCCAGCTAAAACACCAAAACTCCACGACTCCAACTCCGCAGCCCTGCTATCAACACTAATTGGTCAGATCCAAGCTGTGGCCTATGCAAACTATAATTTTTATTTATATTTTAACACACTTTTGCTAAAGATTGACATTGCATGGATCTGGGATGAGGTAAAGACACTCATATGAATATAATAGCTGTTATCTACCTGCAGCTTTGCGCATGCAGATTTTGCAATTTGATAGAAATACACTCCCTCAGTACTTCACTAAGATTCTCAATCATTAGTTGTTACTAATTTGGTAAAATTACTGATTTTTGTTTATTTCAAACTATGGACTGCTAATGCACCTAAATTCAAGTTTCAAATATTATGGAATTCCGAGATACGATAAATCTGAGTTCAATTTCTTTTTTGAAACATAAATAATGTTGTCTGAAAATTCCTAAAGTATAAATATTTACTGAAAAATAGAGTTTCAGTTACCCCAGTACCTCTTTGTAAACCATGTTTGTGGTACTGCCTTTGGAGGCTAAGACTTTTTAAGCCTTAATCCTTTCCCTCTTCCCTTGCGAAGGAATTTCCAAAAATCCCTTCTTAATGTGCATTTTTATGATGTACCCTGTGTACCAAATTTCGCCTCTTTAGGTTCAGCGATTCGCTCTGGGCAATGATGAATCAGTCAGTCAGGACATGTAATTTTATATATACAGATATATTGTTTATCATCAAATGGTAAAAATTAAAAATATTTAGTTAAACTAGTTGTGCTTGACATTATGTAGTAGAAAATTACTAAAGTCATTTTCAATTACAGGTTGACATTCAAAAATCCAGCATCCACCAAACCTGAGGAGTGTGGGATTTTTCATAGTTATATATGCTATATATATTTAACAGAAGATGACCATCTGTATAATCCTTTAAAAAAAATAATAAACAAACACTAAATAAAAAGAAAATAAAATTTTAATGTTCATCAACTAAATAAAACAGTTCTACAGAATTTTTATTTAGACGCCTCCAGAAAACTGATGCGCCAATGTGGTAAATTTGAAAATGTGCTCTGAAATCCATGCCGGAAATCTGAAGGAACTGGATTATCGATGGCTGGATTTTTGAACGTCAACCTGTATAATAAAATAAAGATTTAATACCATGATTATAATACCTTCGAAATTGGTAAGTATAACTAATATTTTCTGTAATTGATATATACACCTATCCTTCTCTTTGCACGGTGGATACATTCCAAAGAATGCCACATAAAAAAAATCACGTAAAAATGTACAGTACATATATCCTGTGAAAAAATGACGAGATACTGCTGAATAAAGACTGATGTCAAAACTGCCCAGTGTCTGTCTATGCACCTAATTGTGACGAAAAAACAAATAAAAGACATGGTTTCAAGATAAGCAATTAACAGCACATTGAGGCAGTCACCACCTGTTTCTCCGATGGTTACAGTCATCACCCAGTCCTCTAATGGAAGTCATCACAAGCTCCTATCCCATCACATTCATGTTGTGACTCCTAGTTGGATTAACTTCGTTGCCAAATGGACTTCTTAAGTGCCTCTTATTTGGATTAACATCATCACCGAAATACTTAGTTGCATCCTAATAGGACTAACTTCATTGCCTAAATCCAAGATAATTCTAGATTTCACCTCTACTCCCAGGAAAGGTACGTCTACTAGTGGACCAACTGAACTTTGTGTATTTACATCTACGTGCAATATCATGTAAACTCTCTCTCTTGTGATCACCTACAGAGTATAAGTCAGTTATTTTTACACAGTACAGTGTATATATCATGTAATCCTTTTTCTTTTCAAATAAACAGTTATTAGTTGTTAAACTGGTATCCGAGTGATTTGCTTCCAACTTGCTGTCTCTCTGACCTTCTCCATGAAACTTGCCATCTCAGATCTCCTCAATCCCAAATCCCATCACCTGTGCATGCGACTGCTTGAATGACCTAACAACAACACAAACATTAAACAAAAACAGCCCTAGTTGCTGTGAGGTCTTCTATCCTGATGTAATCTTTGTTGAAGCAATGTCAACCCTTCAGTCAAGTGGTATGGAAGCATACAGGTGCTTCATGCATTGTCACATTATTACCATTAGTTGTACATAAATATAATAAACACAAGGCAGAATAAGAAACAAAATCAACATACAGCATTCTCTGATGTACATACTCTACTCTGCTTAAAAAAGACAAATAAACTCTTAATTTCAACAAAAATAGTAACCTTTTAGCAATAACACAATTTTAATAAAAATTAAATTTAAAAATCTTCAAATAAACTGTTTATTTTCCACATAAAAAAAATTGTGTAAAAAGATGATTAGTTTTCTTTTGTCAACTGCATTATTTCAAATTGCATAAACTCAGACCATGTAAAAGAGTAATAGGTGTATTATTTTTATATTGTATTCTATAATGAAATATATTTTACTATAGCCCAGGACGCACCCAGTGGGCATTCTAGCAGCAGCGGTGTCATTCCGTGGTATAAATAATAAAATTCATATACAGTAGAGCATCGATTATCCGACTCAATTGGGGACTGGGGTTGGTAGGATAATTGAAAAGTCGGATAACCGAAAAGTATGAAAAAATCCATTATTAGTGTAGTATATTATTATATCCCATGTAATTAGTATATTAGTATAT
>NW_019385423.1:86892-252702 GCF_000671375.1 Centruroides sculpturatus
ACATTTACAAGTATGTACTGTATTTACAGTACAGTACATGCATTCGTAAATTTAGATTACTTTTTTCTGTACTCTATTAAAAACTAAAATTTATTTGTTTGTAAGCTTAAAATAGATTCTTATTAACCATATATTATTAAAAATGCATTAATAAATAAAATACAGAACTGGGAATAGTAATTTATGGTTTAGCCTAGTGACAAGTAGATTCGGAGACAAGTAAATTCGACTTACGTCGTTTTTCGACTTAAGTCGTTTTCCTGGAACCAATTACCGACGTAAGGCGAGGTATACCTGTATACATAAATAATATTACTTACTTTAAAGCTTCTGAAAGTTTTCGACAATATTTATCATCAAGATACTGACAAATAATTTCATAAGCGCATTTACGTATTCCTGCAAATTTTATAATATATTTTAGTTTAAATTAAGATTATTATTTTAACAAAACATATTCAAAATAAACATAGAACTTGAAGAAAGTACACACATTTTTAACTGTATATTAGTTGTATACTGCTTCCAATTTTCCACTATTAAAAATAAGTTTAGAAATGCAATATAAAAACAATGATACTCAGATAAAATTAATATTAAATTTGCTAAAGTTGCTGCTATTTCATCTAGCATCTAATACAGCTACAAAACTATTCCAATGATAATTATGGGACTATTTCAGATAAGCAACATGCAGTGTCAACAAGTAACATTGTAAGCTGAAACAGTAAGATTATTTAATTATAAAAAATCATTTCAGACATAACTGATATAATCTTCTTAATATAATTTCTGTTCACTTATTTTCTAAAACAAAAACATTCATTGTTACTGTTTAGAATTCTTTCTCAAATTTTTAATTTAATCACTATGCACATTTAGAAAGTAATTTATCTACAAGATAACTTAGATTGTATGAATCCAAGACTGTTGTCCACCTTCTGTCCAATGCCTTAGAATCTTGGGCATTAATTACATTTACAGTAGATCCCCCTATAAAACCGTTTCCTATAGTTATGATTCCTATAAAAATTGTGGCATTATCCGTAAACAACGGTAAAAATAACTCCTATAATACGTAAAACGTCATCGGGCAGCCGAACTACTTACCCGCCGTCCGTAGCGCCACGCTACGGAGAGATTTCTATCGTCTGGACAGTATTATATAAATTATATATAAATTAGGTACTGTACATATAATTATATATTAATTATATATAAATTAGGTACTGTATATATAATTATATATTAACTTAATTTATTGTAACTTTATTATAATTAAATATATATTTTTCGCCGTCTAATGTCACGCTACGGCGAGTTAGGCGACCTATCATCTGTTTAGTACTGTAATTTTATACATTTCTTGTGAAAGAAACATTTCTTATTTAACGGCCATAAAAATTATTTATATTAATGATGTCTCCAAAGGTCAACGAAGTTTTCGCAGAAAAATAATATCAGAAATCGTGGCCGCAATTTGATGCGCTGTTCCGCGACGAAACCAAGCTTTAGCAACGAGCGTAGTCAAAGGGTACACACTCGGTAAGTAATCCTACAATTTTTTGTTTATAACGTAGTTTATACGGATTATTTTAAAAAATATATACGTATTTTGGAAATGTTGAGTCGAATTAGTCTAGAATCGATTAATTTTATGAAAGAAAACCTTTCAAATAGCCGTAGTCCGTAAACTATGATTCCTACAAAATTGATTCATAAAGAACGGAACGTATCTACCGTCTTATAGGGGGATCTACTGTACATATTGTGCTAAAAAACATATAAAGCATTGCTCAATGGTCTAATTGAGCTGACATATGCCACTTTTAATAATAGCTGGACTTTTCCAATGGACTGTGACATTATGCTTCAATGCCCACTGCATTAAAGATGTGCTGGTTCAGCCTGTTTTACATGTAAAATCAACATGTTCTTTCATTCATTGTCATATCAACCTGTACATTGAACCTATATAGTGAAAATCTCTATCAAACCAAGATAGCCCAACCAGATATACTCCTGCCTTATCTGACACTGTCCTTATTTGTTCTAAACACTTGCATGATGGTTAGTAAGTATTTAACTTATAGCTGGATGCTGTTTATCTAACACAAAGGAGTACCATGGATGCTACAAACTTGCCTGTGACTATGTATCTGTCACTAACCTTGCTTAAATGTACTAATTTATGTCTCCTCTCTACTGAGCAATTGACCATTAGACAGGTTGTTGTAATGAAGCCTTTTACAATCCAAAGAGGAAAACCATGGGCAAAGGCTGACTAGGTGAAATACTCAAACTCATGTGTCCAATGAAGTGTGTGTCACAGCTTTTCTTGGAAGTGCACAGGCCACTAACTTATGGCATATGATATCAAACAAGTATCAAAGTAAATAGTCGTAATTTGTTTATATTTTATAAAAATACTTTTACTGATGCAAAAAATATTTAATTTTTACTCTGATTTTATACACAGTTAAGAGTTGAAACTGTAACTAACTGCTTCTAAAATTGTTTCATGATGACAATATTTCTGTACACATTGAAAACTTTTCAATCTATTAAAACTCATTCACTTTTGATTTTTAACATCAATAAACTGAATTTTGTTCTTTAGTACTCAATTGTTTCTTGTTCTCTCTACTTTTGTCTTTGGAAGTAAGCACAGAATTGTCGTGGAGAACTTATAAAAAACACAGCTGATTAATTGTTAGACATTATATAAAAAGGGTACACATTTCAGGCTATTCACCCCTCTTTAGTCCTTATTATATACATCTGATAAAATTGAATTGATACCATATTTACTTGAATATAAGACGATCTCACATATAAGACGAGGTGTGACTTTAAAGATCAAAATAAAGAAAAATTAGATTAATACAATTCTAATTTTATTTCATTTAATCACAAGTAAAATATCAAATGAATGTAAATGTACACATTGTCCCACAAAAATTACTAGCATTTTAAAAACTAAGGAAAAATCTTGTAAGATCGACAACATAATTTGTTCATGTGAAGCTGGGCAATCGGAATCTTTTTTTTTTGTGCCAATTCTTGACAGTCAAATCCACTCTCCGTCGATTACACTTATGAGTTTCTCTGAATTATGATTTCCAAATAATCATCTGTTTTCACATAGGAATGGATTAAAACTTATATCATGTTCCCGTGTGATTTTGGAATTTCAATCTGGAATGGAATTCAATTCAAAGGCTTTGCTTTTCCTATTGCTATTCATCTTTACTCCTGACAATATACAAGAATGATTCAAATGACCTAGATAAAATACTTATGTTTTTAAATACAAGAGAGTAAGCATCCAGTAAAAAATGCAAATACATGATTCAAAAAATTATTTGAAAAAATGGAAAGAATCTTTTGCTCACGTGTTTAGGACAACCTAGAAATTTGACGCTGTGATAAATTAATAAAAACCTCGTCTTATATGTGAGAAAATACAGTATATTTATTGGTAACATCTTCAGTAACAAAACAAATTAACACACAAAGAAACCACTAAAACAAATCACCAAATGTTTTGTTCTGCTTTTAATTACTTTAATGAGATTTAATAATGCTATTGGTTTAATTAAGAACAGTTTTAAGTATGAAAATAAATTCTTACTTAAAAAGTAACTAGATTTTTTGTCTGAATAATTACAATTATACAGATTAACAGATTAATTCTTACTTTCTATTTGTTGAGATTTGTTCTTTAATATTAAGCCTGCAACTTTGGATCCATTTGAACATTCTATTTCTTTTTCTTTTAATAGAAAAACTAAGTTTTCAAACTTTAATTTTAACCACTGAATTGTCTTTACTTCACTATATTTATACAATGATTCGTCTCCAAACTCTGAAACAAAGTAATATGATTTACATTAAAAATCACATTAATAATTTAATGATTGAAATATAACTGCTGTATTTGACTAAATTTAAGACATTTAATTGTATCATAAAAATTTTATATATACAATAATGTAAGAATTTTATTTTGTATTTCAATATATTTTGAAAAATTATTGAAGAAAAACAAAAATTACAGAATAAAATTTACTCTTAACATACACAATCTGTTTTTAAACATTTACAACAGCAAAGAAATAGGGCAATGGTTCCCAATTAGTGGTATGCGAAATTGCATGAAGGGGTATGCGCAGCAATCTAAAATCGGTCGATTTAAAATTTAAATGCATGAGATGAAGCAATAAAAAAATAACGGGTGGACCATCAAAAATTCGGCAATTTACAACATGATGTGGAATGCACAAATTCATTTATTTATAACTAAAAATATTCTCGAAATTTCATCAAAAAAATGCATTTGTGACAATACCTAAATTCTTACGCAAGAAACAAAAATTGTACAATTAACACAGTTTGTGCTAATTGTACAATTATCATTATTATCACGTCAGTGAAGCAGCAATAAAATATTTACTACCATTTTGCACAACATACCTCTGCGAGAGCGAATTTTCAGCTATGAGAAACATGAAAACTAAACATCGTCACCAACTTCAACTCGAAGATGATTTGAGACTGAAGCTGACCAAAAAGCAACCAGATTTTACAAAGTTGTGCAAAGAAAATTGTGCACATTTGTCGCATTAAAATCAAATAACCTTATGTTATTTTCATTATTATTAGAATTGTATTTTAAAGGTAATAAATGTAAAAAAAACTTATTCTATTTATCACTAGCTGTCTACCACAGCTTCGCCCGCATTATATCAAATTTTATTGTGGGAGTAAGATATTTTCTCGCAGTAAAATGTAGCCTATGTCCATCTCCAACATGTAAGCTATCTCTGTGCCAAATTTTACTAAAACCTATTCAGCGGTTTAGACATGAAAAGGTAACAAACGGACAGACAGAATTATCTTCAAATTTATAATATTAGTATGGATTAATATGAATTTCTGCTATAAGGGGTACGAGAGTTTGAGCTCTTTCTTGAAGTGGTATGCAGGAAAAACTAATTGGGAACCACTGCAATAGGGGATAGCTGAGTCATGGGTGTAACAATTCTTTCTTTGGAAAGAAATTTTTCTCCAATTTCTTATTATACCATTAAAGCTTGTTTGATCCTGTCATCAGTCAATAACCCATAAAGCAAGGTTGGAGGAGATAATTTGGGAAGCAGAAGCTGACCAAAAGCTCATCAAATATCAATGGCTTTCCACGTGTTATCAAAAACTGAAAATGGCCTTCAAAAAAAATCATCTTAAAGAATTTGAAAAATTTTACAGTTGATACAGAATTCCACCATTGGATGGATGTGCAATCAATACTAAAAACATAAAAATAATACACAAAGAAAAAGGCAGATATTTATGTAGATTCAAAGAACACCTCGCAATTGTTAGTACAACTAACACCATAAACTTAAACAATGGAATGGAGATTGATGACGTGTGGGAAGAAATGGTTAGAACCAAATAGTAAGTAAACAGACAGGACAGTTGAAAATGCCCTAGGGGACAGAACATCGATACCACAAAGCTGTATAATGTAACATCAAAAATCTTACACCCAAAATGCATAGTATAATAAAGAACTAACATACAGTTGACCCCCCTATAACACGAGTTCATATAATGCAGATTCGTATATCACATAGAAAAAATTGCAACCGTATTCGTATAAAGACGTTAAAAGAGGCTCATAAAATGCGGTAAAACATGATTGCCGACTCGTGTCGCGACAGGATTGGTCGAATCTGGACCAATAGTGGACGAGCAGCCGAACTACTTACACGCTACAGAGTTTAGGTGGGTAAGTTGAGTTTACTATCGTCTGTACAGTATATAAATTAGTTACTGTAAGTCTAATACAGTACTGTAATTTTATACATTTCTTGTGAAAAAAACATTTCTTATTCAACAGTCATAAAAATTATTTCTATTAATGATGTCTCCAAAGTTCAGCGAATTTTTTGCAGAAAAATAACTTATCAGGAAACATGCACCTGCCATTCGATGAGCTGCTCCGCGACGAAAACAAGCTTAAGTAATGGAGTCTTCAAACGGTGCACACTCGGTAAGTAATCCTACAATTTTTTGTTTATAGCATAGTTTATACGGATTATTCCCAAAAATTATACGTGTTTTGGAAATGTCGAGTCAGATTAGTCTAGAATCAATTAATTTTATGGAAGAAAACCTTTCAAACAGCCATAGCCGCTAAACTGCACACATGCTGGGCTGTGATTGGCTCATGTATTTAAGGATTCCTACAACATGAAATTCTTATAAAGTGGAACGTATCTACTGCATTATAGGGGGGTCGACTGTATATAAATCTTTACTAGTTGCCTCTGTTGAAATGCAGTTACAGATTAAAAAATGATGGTGGAATTCTGTATCAACCGTTAAGTTTTCAAATTCTTTAAGAAGATTTTTTTGAAGAATTAATTTTAAAGTAATATAGAAACAACCACACCATAAGAAATACATTTCTGCTACTTATAGAATGAAAATGGCCTCTACCAAATAAACACTGTCCCACTACTACATAGAGCTGAAGACTTCTAACAAAATTGGTAATAGGTCACCACTGAGTGTTAGCATGTTGCAGCATAAAAAGTCCAAAAAGAATGTTCATTTTGTTCAGTTATGATCTCTTACAGTTCTCCTAACAATCTCTCATGTTTAAAAGAAAGGTACTTTTTCAGTGTTTAGTTCTCCATACTGAATGTATCATTGGTAAAAAATTGCATAGAATATTCAGAAACAAAAATATGAAGTTTCTTTTCAGGTAGAAACATTAAATTTTTTTAGCTATTTCTCATAATATGGTATCAAAGTTTATGTAATTTAACAATAAGATATTAAATTTTACCTTTTTTATCTGTAATTAGATCAATTCGACTTAAACAGCATTGAGAAAGAATCTTACAATCAGGAAAATTTTCATCTACGAATAATTGATCAAGAGGTGAATAAACCTAAAAATAAATAATATAAAATTAACTTTATAATATAATGTTAACTTTTTATAATCCAAAAAAAACTGCATTAAATATGTTATACTTTAAAAGCATCCTAATGAAAACTATGAAATGTTGAACTTCATATTGTCACAATGCAAATAATGGCAGATGATTCTCAAAGAACAATAATGAAATTTATTTACTAAGTTAAATAAACAAATAACAAATTTAATTAGACATTCTTAAAATACAAAAAAAAACAAAAAAGTTTTAAATGTTTGAGTAGAACAGCAGAGAAAACACAAAACATATGTAGAGTACAGTAATACCCCAAACTTACGCGATAGGTAGGACCGAGCGATAACCGCGTAAGTCGAATTCGCGTAAGTTGGGGTATAATTTCCCAATTTGTGTAAAATCCAAGTCGGATGTATGTAAGCTAATAAATGTTCTTGTTAATCTTATCTTGTCTTTTGATTCATTTACAGTTACAAGAAATCACCACATAGTCTCTCTCAAGTCTCCGTAGATACAACAAACACAGAAATAAATAACACAAAATAAATTGTAGCTATGTGTCGATTCCACACGACACGTCCGAACATGTAAGCTGAACAATAGTGTGGGGGGAGTGAGTAATGAAGAGTTGCGTCACACTCAAACAAAAGAAGAATTTGACGAGATTTGAAAATCGCGTAACTCCGGGTTCGCGTAAGTCAGGGTAGCATAAGTCGAAGTATTACTGTATTTGATTTTTTGATTATGTACAGTACAAATCATACATATTACACATATTAACTCCTAACGATATACATACAATCTGTTTTTTTTAATCATAAAAAAATTTCTTACTTCTTTTAAATAAGGTAATATCAGAAAAAGTGGATCAACTGTGGTAGTAACATAGATAACACCATCTGTAAAAAGATATATTAAAATAATACATTTTTAGCATACAATAAATATAGCCATAAAAAGTTAATACAGTAATCCACAAATTATAAATTAAATAATAGTAAAACACTAAACTATCCTTAAAATATTATAAAAGACCCAGCAGTTATTTAAAATAATACAGGTAGTATTTTCTCCAAATAGCCTTTGAATAGTGTTTCACTCTTTCAATTCATCTATATATAATAATGAGGATGTTTTTGTTTGTTTGCTATGCACTCTCAGGCAGTTTGATCAATTGCTATTAAACTCGGCAGTCAGTTTAACATACTATTACGTTCTAACTTAGATAATGTCATACATACCACCCTAAAACAGTGATTTAATTTCTATATATCAATTAATTTCTGTTTAAATCCAATGTAATGGCTTTAAATGTAGCACCAATCTACTGGCAGAAAAGAATTTTTTTAAATAATAAACTAAATGTAATTCGTACAAAAAAGGATGTAATTAAAAAAGAAAACAAATATTATATTCACTTAATTAATGTGACAATGATACAGCACAAAGTAGATGCGCTACATCATTACTGTAACTGGTACTGCACTAACATGCATCCAGTTGAAACTGTTACACTGTAAGTGAAAACTATATAAGTATTTAAGTTTTCCACTTCTAACAACTCGGGTATGGGTTTATTAAAAGTGGAATTCTGATAATGTTCTTAAAATAGATTTTACAACATGCTTTTGAAATTTAAATTAATAACAACAAGTGTAACAATTACTGTAACGGGTACTTTTATAAACCCAGGCAACGCAGAGTGAAACAGGTTAGTTTTATATAAATCTGAACAATATAATTATGGTAATATATGGAAGATTTTACAGATATTCATGTTTACTACAACAATTAGATAATAAGAAATGAAACAATAGATTATATAATTGAAAACAGAATTATACTGGAATAAACTCACCTATGTATTTAAGTACCAAACTGACAAACAATGTTTTGATACTTTGCAGCTTATACACTGTGGCATAATTTTATTAAGATTTTGAACTTTTGAAAAAATTTCAAGTGATCTAACTGTGTAGCATACTTAATGTGATGAAGTTAACATTCTCAGTATAGTTTACCTATTTACTTATTCCGATGATAATGACTATGCCAAGCAAAACTGAATTATTATTTATTGTCATGTAATTTAAATATTTTTAGAAAGTAGGAAAAAATAAAGGCAATAAAAATATTACTTGCATATCAGCAAATGATCTCAAATTAAAACATTTGGAGTCTTAAAACTCCTCACCACACCAATTCTAAATTAATACTTTCTTTTTGCAGATTGAATCAGAAAACAGATTCTAAGAGGTGCATTGAAAAAGTAAATGCCATTTGGCTATTTAAAAAAGTAGGCAATTGAAATAAAAATGATTTAATTACCATTAAATTATATGTAGCTTAATCTACTTTTCAACATAATTGCCGTGCAAATTGAGGTACTTATCATATCTTGGCACAAAATCGAAGATACCCTGTTCATAGAATTCCACTGCCTGTGATTTGAACCATTTCTGGACATTCTGCTTTCCCTCATCATCACCGCTGACACTCGGGCTGCTAAGAAATGTCAAGATGCCGGAATAGATAGAAATCGCTTTGGTCACTAAGTCTGTATTACGGAGGTGAGCGATTTGTTCCAGGAAAGTGACTTAAGCAGCTCCTGTGTCGTGCTTGTAAGTGTTTTTTTTTTTTTAAATTATACTTCATAAACATTTTTCCCAATATGCTGATAAAACCCTTAACTGTCATGCAATTTTTACATACTTTATTTGGAGAAATTATCATTTTAACATTTATTACAATGAATTTGATAGTTTATTTTGGAATTTTGGATCTTTTTAAACCTTTTCAAATTATATAAAATGTTCAAGATAATAAAATACAAAATATTAGTTTCATATTAGTATTGTTGCACAAATCTCTAGGTTTAAGCATTGACACATGTCATTAAAGATTAATACTCACAATACTAATTTTTAAATTATTTTGTAATAATTTTATCATCATCTTTGAATAAATTTCTACATATCTGTTTACCTTGTTCTACAGAATCATCAATAAACCATGAATTTTTAGGATTCTGAAATTGAAGTATTTCATGCAGCTGATATTTCTTTTCATCAAAAATATACTTTACTGGATTACCTGAGAAAATAATTTACAACATAATTAAGTTTTGAATTTATAAAAATACATCTATTGGAATAAGAAAGCAAGATATTTAAAAGCAATTGAGGATTCATCATGATCATGCTTTATTCCTTTATTATCAGGAAAATCATTCATATTGTATCTTCTTTAGCCAAATAAAAAATGATCATCACCAATAAACATTGGAATATCAATGGTAAGAAATAGACATGATGCTGAAGAATTTGTAAATTTATTACTAAAAAGTATGTGCAGATTTTTTAGTAATAAGTTCCCCGAAGATAGACTAATTCAAAAGTGAGATATTAAATTCTCTAAAAAGACTTGTGTTGTTTAATAAACTTTTATTAAACAGCATACTATTTACTACTACAGTTAGATTATTAAAGAATATTTTTATTTATTAAATCAGTTTTTTTATATTATTTATATAAAATTCGTTACCTGTTTTTAAACATTTCAATGTTGTTATCCTGTATGTGTTTTCTGATTCTTCCTCGTTGTCAATTAAATTTTCTAAAAAAACAAATTAATGGTAAAACTGTAGCTCTGAATGAGGCAGTTAGCAGAGCTCTATACCATGCCCACAACAGTAAAAACTATGGTCTACATGTGAAGTTTCACAAGATATAGCCCACGAAACAGCCTATCTGAAATTTTGAAGGCCCTCAAAAATGGGGTAAAATTTAATTGAAAAAAACTAGAACTATTTCTCAAAATGCTAAAAATCAACTGTTTCTTTTTACTAGAGACAGCTAAAGTTCACAAAACATGAGAAACACCATTGCACCAATGACTTCTAAGACACAAATGAAGTCAAGCTGTAAAAATACAGGTTGATAGCCCTGCAATTAAACAAAACAACACCATCTAATAATTCATCTGATACTCAATAGAACTTGGTATCAATTCCTGCACAATTAGTCATAATCTAATGAAATGGAAATATTATTTACATGAACTGTATTTCTGAATATTCGTATTTAGACCAATAAATATATCAGAAATTTGTTATTTACATTCAAAAATGTACACAGTAATTATCAATGCACATCATTTATTAAATTTGTGGGTAATGTTCCCATTAAAACTTGAATTTTACACAGCTATCAACAGTCCCACATTCCAGTACCTCGTCCCTAAATCCCATAAACTGTCCCACAAACACAAATTTTGATACATCTTCAATCAACCAAGGTCGACTAGAAGTTTTGCAGAAGAAAAATATTAGCAGAGCCCCAAAACATTTGCAAACAGAATTTTTATTACCAAAGACACGTTATCTAACGTGTCTTTGGTAATAATACGTGTCTTTGGTAATAAACGTTGGATAACGTGTCTTAGTAAGTTTACTAAGACACGTTATCTTGCAGCCAAAGTTTATTACTTCAAATGTTTTCGGTCACGTTAAATGACCTTTCTCAAGAAAAAGAAATAAGAGAAACAAGCTTTTTGAATATTTTTCGAAAAGCTTGTTCATTTGTACTAAGCGTTCGATTTATACAGTTTTTTATCTTTTATTTTGCTTTCTCTTATTTCTTTTTCTTGAGAAAGGTCATTTAACATGACCGAAAACGTTTGAAGTAATAAACTTCAGCTGCAAGATAAGGTGTCTTAGTAAGTCTTTTGGTATTAATAGTATGCAGTCTCAAACAAATTACAGAATTTTTAACAATTTTCTTAGAAATTTGAAAGTGCAGGGCTTCGTCAATCATGGGACCACAGTCCACAGCTCATAAAACTCGCAGCTGAGCAGGCCCCGCTAACATTTTGTCAAAAGTGTGTTTGTTTAAGTTACGGCAATGCATCACTTGGGTGATCTGACTAGGGGAAATGCCTTCCTGAGGTCTTTTTAAGGGTAACTGACCCCTAATTAGGCATTATAGACATAAAACCCAGAGAAGTCCAGTGGCCAGCCCGTCCTGGTGAGGCAAATCCCAGTGTTTAGAGAACAGAACTGCTTGGCCACTGGTGGGCCCTCAAAGGTGTTCATTCTGTTATTCTAGACTTAAAGAACATAAATTTATTTACGTTATAGAAATCAATATAATTGTAAAAGTTAAAACGAAACAAAGACTTGCTTCAAAGCATGGCATTTGTCCATTTCAGACCACGTTGTCCCTCAGTTACAACACATGGTTAACAGAACTTATTTTAAGATGTTTTAACGCGTAAATTTTATTTTATTTTTTTATATTTCCACCATAAAATTCGTTGCAATTGCAAACTCACTTGGAATTATAAATACTTTCTGAGCCATTGTATAGTCTTACTCGTAAACACATAAAATGTATAACAGCACGTTCGCTTTCGCTTTCGCGCCACGTGACTGGTGCCGCCTATCGTCAAAATATCAAAAGGATTTCGACAAAATATAACACAGATAAATCTTTTAAAATTCGTTTCCGTTTAAAATAAAATTAATTAATTCATGAAGCTACTCCGAAAAAAATAATAACTTCCGATAATGTTTCTTTATTATATAAATACTCGTCGGGATCCAGGTAGATTGCCCAAGTGTCACATTGCCATAAACAACTAATCCAATCCCCCGATGCGGGTGCCTCTCGGGAGGACTTTCGATGAGAAACTGATCCCTATTTAATTAAGTTTACTTTACGAAAAACTTCGCGTGGTCAACTCGTTGGCGAGGCGCGAACCCAGACCAATAATCAGTGATTTTATCTATTCGGCTACATTTTTTTAAAAACTCTTTCTGCCCTGTGGGCACTAAGAGGGCCTGATTTTAGCAATCCCATTATGGGTTCGGCCAAACCCACAATGGGGCGGCCGGATGATGAAGGACGGGAGCCGATATATCCGGACGGACCACCCACCGAAAAATTCCTGGTGATATTTCGACCCGTTCGGATTCGAACCCGGGCCCCCCCCAGAGTAGCAGGCTGCCACCTTGACCGCTCGGCCATCCGGCCTCATCCATTCGGCTACTGGTGGATCTTGGGGGCTAGGGATTTTTTCCTGGACTTGGAAAAAATTTGGGATCCGTACTGGTTCTTACCCCCTAAAAAGCCAAAATCAGTAAAAATCAGTTGAAGGATGAAAGTTGAAAATTAGTTGACTGATAAAGACAGCGGGATGAATTCAATCATTACACGTGGGTAAACGTATGTAAATAAACACGCTGCAGCTGTACAATCCAACGAACGACGATAATACAATTAGCTACGCTACAGAATAAACGAAGGGTTAGAATTTGCTGAATTGAAAAATAAATAAGAAATATGTCCGCAAAGAGCCAAAATCAGCGACACTATGACGGGAAAAGCAATCTTCAAAAAGATGCAGAAAATTATAATATGCAATTAATTCGACGGGCGGATGGCCTAGCGTTTAAGATAGTATCCTACCACTATGGGAAGTTGGGATAGAATTTCAATGGGTTGAAAAATCTCAGGGGTTTTCCGGCATCGTCCATCGGGCTATCATCGAGCCCTATCATTCACCGCCATTGTAAGCCTGGTCTTGCGGGGCTTGCTACAGAACGGAAATCGTTTTTAATTTAAAAACCTCATAAATTAACGTTACTTTTACTAATTGTAAATTATAATTTTCTACGTCTTTTTAAGATTAATTTCCCTGTCAAATTGTCGCCGATTTTGTCTTCTACGGACTTATTTATTATCCATTTTTTAATTCAGGAAATTTCGAACGTTTTTTTTTGCTTTAGTGGAGATAATTGTATTATCATTGTCCGTTGGATTGTACAGCTGAACATTTATTTGCATAAGTTTACCGATTTATAATAAGCAGGCTCATCCAGCTACCGTTACCCCTCAACAAATTTTCTACTTTATTCTTCAACTATTTGGATGATTATCACTGGTTTAGGCTTTTTGAGCACTTATTTATATTTTAATATCGTGTGAAACCAAACCGTTTGTCTCTATTCTGGTAGAGACAATCGTATTCTAATTGTCTTTTGGATTATTCAACTGCAGTACTTTATTTATATTTTCTCTCCCCAAGTAACAAGTGGATTCATCCGCTTGTTTTATAAGCCAATTAATGTTCGACCATACTCTTGATCCCGCCAGAATCTCCATATTATAGAGAAGAAAAGAAAAGAAGAAGACCATACTCTTAACAAATTGAATGGTGCGAGTTGCTAATTAATTCTAAATTATCTTGTAAATTTCTTACATATTTTTGCAGGTTAGTTGTTTTCTTAGCTTATTTTTTTTATTTGTTTTGTTTCATTTTGTATACGTCAACGCGACAGATGGGCGATACCTCTCGGGAGGGCTTTCTATGGAAAACTACTCCCTATTTAGGTGTTACCTGTTTAAGTGTTACCACTTTTTTGTCTTAAATCTTTCTAAAATTGCACTAAGATGGCTTTTTCTTTTTACAATCTTTTATGGGTTCGGCTGGGCCCATAATGAGGCGTCAGGATCTGATTCCGGACAATATTTATGTAAAATAAATACAGTAGAGCGTCGTTTATCCGAATCAAATGGGGACTGGGGTTGTTCGGATTAACTCATTTTTCGGATAACCGATTATGTGCGAAAAAATATATTAACCTATCCCGTGTTGAAATTTTTCTCCGTTGTGTGTCGCTTCGCATTGAATTTTCGTCGGTGTTAAGCCAAACGTAAACTTTTTAAAATAATAATCGTGGCTATTGTATCGTTAAAAATGATTTCTTTATGTTTTACAAACGAAATAAACACATTGAAAAATATAAAAACAAATAAAAATTATACTTTAGGCCGACTGGAATTCTTTCGGATAACCGACTTTCGGATAAACGACGCTCTACTGTAATAGTTACTGAACTTAGTTCTGTAAAAATGTTAATGATTATTATTTATTTTGAAATTTAGACTTAAAATCAAACACTGATTATCAATTTCTATTCAATGAGATCCCGCGTTAAAACAAAACTAGCAAAACACTAATTATATACAATGATGTCGCTGATCGGCATTGTGTGCCCATGACTTTGATTGACTGCCGATCGGAAGATTTATGTGTTCTTCAAGCATTACAGTTACAATTTAGAGGTTTACATTATTTCTAAGGGTAATTATTTCTGTTTGTTATGAAAAACAAGCGGAATAAAATTCGAAACAAAAATAAATCTTTTAAAAATCAATGACACGTGGTTTAAAGGAAAGAAACAGTGCGCATGAGATTGTAAATCAAGATTTCCAGATTTAGAAACTTCTCTCAAAATTTTAATGAATTTAGAAATAAGTTAGGGTAGAAAAGAGTTTCTTTTAGATAAAAACTGCGAAAATCTGCCATAATTTGTTATGATTATTACTGAAGTTTTTATTTTTTTCTTAAAGTCTTTCCACTTTACTCTGTGGGTACTAAGAGGATCTTCATAGCAAGTCTGGTCAAACCCATAGCAAGTATTATGGGTTTAGCCAGACTCACAATGGGAGGCCGGATTGTTAAGGATGGAACCCAATATATTAGAATGGACAACCCCGAAAAATTCCTAAGGTTTTTCAACTCATTTGGATTCGATTGCTACATACCTTAATCATGGGCGTAGCCAGAGTTTTGTTATGGGGGCCTAGTGGAGGCCAACCTGACACAAAATTGAATTATTTCAAATTATTGTTCATTATTGGGCACCGAGCAAGCCGTTCACTTTTTTTTTTTAGTATTCAAAACTTTTATTTTAGCTTTAGGTGTTTACAAACCGACTCAACACTTTTTCGGCTGTGATTTCCTGGGGGGGGGCACCAGGTTCCCTGGGAGGGGCCGTGCCCACCCAGGCTCCCCCCTCGCTACGCCTATGACCTTAATCGTTCTTCCTGCCTTCGATGGTACAGTAGTTTAATTAATTAATGCTATTATTTGGTTGATAATAAGTTCATAACAATCTCGAGGCTTTTTTAGAGGTATTTTTCATCACACTTGAAATTGCTCCGTATTTGAAGATAAGATTTTACACAAGACGACAACGTTTCCAAGGTCTAGTTAAGCTTTTTTATTCCATTGACATTATAGAAAGATCCGCCCTTTGGAAGTCTAATGACTTTCCACTCCGTTGCTCGAGCGGAGAATTTTAAGGTCGATTTATTTAAGCATTTTATTATTACCTTACTTTTTATAAAACGAAAAAAAAAAAAAATACAAACGCGACAAAAAATGCGAACAATACGTCAGTAATTCTATACAAAAAGTATTTTTCTTCCGTGGAAAGCGTAATTAACGAAAGATCAAATTATTAACCATAAATAACGTAAACCGTAATTTGTAAAACATAATTCGATTGGATTAAATTTCCGTACAGATCTACGCGTCACTCACACAATGGCGCGTTATAGCCCTTTTCGCCCATACGATAATTAATCGCGCCATCGATTACGCATCCCTTTTTGCTTTTATTAAATACATTTAATTAATAGAATAATACAATACGGCATAACATTATTTATTTCTTTACTCCACAATTATTAACGGCTTCGTTTTCGATAATTACACCTCAAAATAACACGTCGAATGGCCTTTAACTTTGTTTCCCCGTGGCGACACCAGACGGCGTTTTGTAGAAATGGATTGGTCGAGTAAATAAAAGTCGATCGAGTTTGGAACGAAAGTGTCAATTTTTTTTTTCCGTCGTAAGGACGACTGTGATCGGTAAGAGTGTTATTTTTCTGTATCGAAAGTGTCAGTTCTTTGTAATGTTGACATTTGTGACGTAGAACAATACTCCGGTATTATCAACTGTTAATCGAAGGGGGTCTCTGCCGTCTTCTTCCCGTGTTTTGAGGACAAGTGTACTCCGTGTACGACGTTAACACACAATTACACACAAGGTTTTAATTGTTTTCGATACACACAACTCTCTTTACGAAAATTAATTAGGCCGAAATTAAACACGGCCCGAACCCTCCCTCCCCCCTTTGTTGGAATGTGTTTTGACTCCATGCGTTTTCCTTATGCATTTATAATACATAAATGCATAATTCGAGGACGGAGTGTATTGCGTAACTAAAAAAGAACAATATTTGATTAACTCGAAATAGGCAATTTGCACGCGAGATGGGAAGTCTTTGATGCACTAGTTATTGATCGAAATAAATTTTCCGCTTCCGTACATTAAATGAAGAAATGGTATTTTATTTTGGTTCGCTTAATAATTTAGTTTTCGGTTGCCGGTGGTGACCGGAATGTTTAATGTTTCCGGTTCGGTTTGCATGCCGCGCGTTGTTTAGCTTGAAATTCTACATTACTTTACGTCTTCTTTATTGTTTTTGGTCCGTAAATATCTCTGTTTTCGGTTTGCGTTATGATTAAAGAAAGACAAAGATTGTTAATTGTATAATTTTATAACTAATCTAAACTGAAAATAAAGATTAATTTACATCTTGGTGAAACCGCGTGTTTGCCAGCTACTGATAGGACGTTGTATTTTTATGTAGTAGTAAATATGTGCCTATCCTACGACTTGCGGCACATTGAGTTTTCGATTGTAAATGTTTTCGGCTTCGTTTGGAGGTCCCCTTTGGGTGAAATAAGTTTCGTTTATATTTTAAGTAGAACGTTCCGTTTCCGAATCGTTCTTGTAGCCCGACGATGGTTGCTCGAGGTAATTAAAAATGTTTGTTTTCTTTTCTTTTCGTTTTGTATTATGTGTTGGAGTTTCAGTTCTGTGAGGAATTTTTACTTCTTTGGCATATCTGTAGTGGGAGTTTAGTGTTGTGGACCAAATTTTTGTGGAAGTAAGGAAAAAATTAATGAAATTAGTCTGAGTCTTCTGCTCTGTCTATCGGATAGTAATTCGTATGTTGTTGAATATCATCAATATAAATAGATGCATTATATAGATAGTATAATTATGTCAGGGTCGTCATTTGATAAACATAAATTGTTTGATCATTGTTATATTTAGATGATAGACAAATGCAGATAGGAAGAGGAAAAAATATAACAAAAATATAATAAAAATATAAAAATATTGTTTTTTAATTAAATTGAATTATTTTTCCATTTAACAATTGTCTGAAAGAATAAAAAAGCAAGTATTTTCTTATAAATATTGCAAAAGAATTCAATGTATTTATAATAGATCATTGGTTCTCAATCTTTGAACTTGTGTGTACACAATTCTTGATGGCATACCAATAAGTTAGTGTTGTATCAAAGATGTCTTTGTCAGTGATCCTGAAAGGTATGATTTTTGCTCAGGACATTCACATTGGAGTATCCAAGTAGATGAATACTGGTGATTGGCCGTAGATTTGTGCCTCATTTACAGACTGGCATGTATGGAAAAATAAATCTATGAAACTCCACATCTTAAATAGGGCCAGTTACTCCTCTTGGGAGGTATCTCCTTTGACAGATCATCCACAAGTTGCATTGTCATATCCCATCAAACCACTTAAATCAACCACTTCTGTTTATAGTTATTAGGTATCAGAGCAACACAATTAACCTAATCTAACTATAGAATGGTGATCTATGAAAAACTGATATTTTGCATTACAGATTTTACAATTCGGATGAAAAAAAATTTCTTAAGACCTGTGACATGTCAGCTTCATAACCTTCCCATAGTCTGCTCTGCAACCAGAAGTGAACTAACTCGCAACACTAATACATAGCTGAAAACACCCATCTTTTTCACACCTCACTCTTGTGACTACAACTCAACAACTCTGTTTTAGAATAGATCATGAGATAAATGAACAAAAAACAATACATACAGCAATTTTAGATAGCTACACATCATATTACAGGAAGAAATTAAATCTACCAACATGGTTAAATATTAGATACATTATATATGGGGGTTCCTATGCACCTGAAAAGTCAGGGATTTTCATTAGTGTTCAGAAAAGTCATAGAAAGTCGGGGAATTTGTTTTTTTGGTTGAGTTGTTGATTTTATTTGCTGATAGGATGGCTGACCATGTGTAGCTGTCTGCAGGCAGTAAGAAGTATGTGGTACAATGCAACTTATAAAAGCATAATATTTTCAGGATCCAAAATTTTCCCAAAATTATAGCATACAACAATATCAATTGTTATTTTTAAATTTTAAAACTGTTGTATTAACGTTGATAAAAATTTTTTGAAATATTTTAATTCTCTTTCTCTCACAATTTACACTTTTAATTTGAAGCAGGTGTTAATGAACTAATGAAAAAAAATGATAACAAAGAACCAAAAGTGATGAATAACTTGATAAATACCAATTAAATTAATGTTATTTTTCATTTTAATTCTGATTGTATAACAAAACAATTTTTGATTTCTGAAACTTTTTTCCCAGTTTATTAATATTTTATAAAGTTTAGTAAATAAAAATCAACACAACGCAAAAGTTTGCTTGCCTGACGATGTCCGTTTAACACGGACGAAAATATTCGCACTTTGTGTTTAATATTCTCTCTGGCATTTTAGGTGTTTGTTGTGTTGATTTTTATATAATAATAACCAGTTGGTAAGTAGCAGTTGTCAGAAATTTAGAAAATTTATTAAGGGACAGATTTAATAAATTTATACTTTTTTACATGGTGGATTATACAGAATTTGTTAATAAATAATGGCTTTTTTCTTTTTTCAAAGCCATGAAGTTTTATAGTTATGGGTTAATAACAGGATAAATTACTTTTATTTAATAAAACATTTTGGTTTTATGTAGCTAAGACATACAATAATTCTATCTTTCTTATTTTATTTTTAATTTTATTAATTCATCGATTATAAAAAGTATGTCACTGTTAATTAGAAAAAATAACCAGTTAAAAAGTTGAAGAAGCAATAGTGTATGTGTATAGTAAGTCAAGTGATGTTTTATTTTAATGTGCCATAACGTAAGGGACTTGAGGGTCAGGGAATTTGTACAAAGTTGGTCAGGGAAAGTCATGTAATTTAAAACAAAAATTTGAGTAGGAACCATGTATATAGAAACTATAAAGTGCAGAGGTTGGAATACATTATAATATAATTATATATGTGTTTTTCAAACTGAAAGTTGCAACCTATCATGAAAGCAATACGTGAATGGTCATGACAGTATAAACCGGGCCAGTTTTATAGTTGAGGTGACAAGTTGACTGCCTCAAATACCAAAATGAATAGTCAAAAATGTTCAAAAGAAAAAAATAAATAGAAATAGTAAACTGAATACAGGGAAGTCCATAAATGAACTTTAAAGTTGTTTATACTGAACCATTACTATATTCAGAACACCATGCCAGCACCGTCTCAGATGTAATAGAGAGATATCTTGTATTTGCTATGTTATAATTTGCTGCAATCATGACCTGTTGACCGGTTATTTGCATAGCAGAAAGCAATACTTCCTAGTCATGGACAAACAGGGCAATTTTGAGTGCAGCCAGGTCATTAGCATCCAGAGGGCATATGCCAGTATTTCCAAAATAGCAACATTTATTGGTTGTTTTTGTAACATGCCGTTCAGAGTTTACCACGAGTGGATGGATCATACACAAACATTCACCAGATCACACAGCAGCCGGCCACATGATTGATCTCAGGTGAACATAATGTGTCAAGACTGGTATCTGAAGATAGATGTGCCACAGTGGAATGTCTTACCTGCAAATACAACAGTGGACAAGACAAAGGTGTTTCAACAATGACCATGCATCAACAAGGTTCAATAACTATCAACTTTCATAAGTGCCCCTGTTGACTATGCATCATCACAAACAATGCTTTGCAATGAGCAAGGGAAAGACATCATTGGACCTGAATATGTGGAAGAAAGTTGTATGCAATGACTAGTCCCATTTCATGCCAAACCTCACTGATAGCTGGTCCAAATTTGGCATAAACAGCATGAAGCTGCATCCCCTGGTTGCACAGTTGGGGATTACATAAGCTGAAGGTATCAAGGCCTAGGGCCATTAATTTGTTGTCATCCCACAATCCTTGAATGGTGAACAATACAGGGACCTGTTAGGTGATCATCTGCACCTGTATCTCCAAGCTGTGTTCCCTGAAAATGGTGCCATGTTTCAATATGATAATGTACTGTATGACCAGGTGAGGCTCACTCAGGAATGATTGGAGGAACGTGACAATGAATTCCGCACACTGCCTTGACCTCAAACTCATCAGACTGCAACCCTATTAAACATGTCCACATATCCTAAACATGTGATGAGGTTGTCATTCACCCCTTTGTGAAATATGCATCATCTGACAAAACTGCTTGAGCATGATGGGTCCAGTTAAGACTAGATGATGATAGCATGGGTTCAGCATATCCCAAATAGTGTCTGGAGAGTCTATGCCTTGGCATTTACAAGCTGTGAACATAAAAGTAATTAAGTTCTAAAATGTAATGAAAACACAATACAATATTTATATATAAGTAACAAACGGTCATATTAAGATGTAAAATGCTTAAAATATCTCTTTCTAATCACCAAACAGTTAATATGATTTTTAGCAGTTGCTTTGTATATAATATGTTCTCTGTCTTATCATAAATATTACAATGCATGGCAAATAATATACAGCAATAAAATAATTTTTTAACAGGAAAAAAAAGTGGAAAAATATACAATAAAGATCAAGGAATGAATTGCAATACATTCTTAAAACATGTCTCTGAACTTCTGTAAATTATAGAATTCATTGCTTACTGTTAGTGATGCTACAAAATCATGTCTAGGCTTTGTTATAAGAGGTTTTGAAATGATGACATTATGCTGTTCAGGGCCAGCAATATCTGACAGACATGCATTTATTTTTTTGACACTTTGTTCATTTTCTCAAAATTATAACATTGTATGAATGTTATTTGGCATTATAAGACTTCATTCAGACATTGTTTTGTTAAAAATATTGTATTGATGTGAATATAATTTTTTTCTATATAAAAATAGATTATCAAGGCATCAAGTAGCCTGTTGTCATCTTGGAGATTTTGATTCAAATCTGAGTTGGGAAATCTCAAATTTTTTTTGTTGGCAGTTTGTCACAGATATGTCAGGCTCATCACTCAGAGAGACGAATGTCATTTTGGGTCTAGTCAAACGTATGAAAATAATTTTAAATAAACCTTTTAGTGTCTTCAAAACAGGAAGAGTAAAAAATTAATATATATATATATAAACATTAGTCAAAAAATGTACTGAGAAATGCATATGCTCTATGAAATTTAGGTAATAAAATCCAAGAGACATTCTACGTCATGTGCATTTCAGTATGAGAAGAGACTAGACCCAAACTTTTCTGGCACAGAGTTTAATAAAAATGTTTTCAGCATGATAAGCCTTTGTCAGGTTACAGAACGAAATTTAATAAGAGATTCTATGTTAGAACAAGACGTTCTTTGATACAATTACATCTTTTGAAATCATCACTGTTACAATTTCAAAAGATGTAATTACATCAAAGAATGTCTTATGCCAAAGATGAATCTCTAGTTAAGACTGTCAGGTTACGGAACAAAATTTATCGAGAATGCCAGAAAAGTTTGTTTTATTAAAGTCTGTGCTGGAAAAGTGTGTAAGATAAGCTTAGTGTCTTCTTATCCTGGAGAAGTTTCAGCTTAGGCTTTATTCATTTCAGTATGATTGCATGCTGTACACTGTCTTAGAAGTTGTTAATACATCAAAAACTCTTTAAAAATGAACAGAAATGTATTATTCTGATATCTTTTCTTGTCTGATGTCTTATTTTGCAGAATAATCCTATGTATTTATTTCTCGATATCTGAGAAATTATGTATCGTAGCCTTCCTGTTCAGTGTTTAATCCAATGTGATAAGTGTCTTTGAGAAAAGTGTGCTAGCAGAAAGTGTACAAAGTAAGATTTATACCCAATTTTACAATGAATGTGGATTGCAGTACAAATTATATTAGAACCAAATCCAAAAAAACTTTTTTATATATAGTTTCTATGCACATGGAAAGTCAGGAAAAAATCATTTTTTTTATTAGTATTGGGAAAAAGTCAGGAAATTTGCCTCCTTGACTGCCTTATTATTTTTCTTCTGACAATATGGTTGACTAAGCATAGCTGTCTGAGGCAGTAAGAAATTTTGTGGTACAATACAACTTGAGAAGGAGTGTAGAATATTTTCAAGACTCAAAGTTTCTCCCAAACACACAAAATTTCCCGAAAAATTTACAAAGTAGAAAAAAGATAAATGCCATTTAAATTTATATTATTTATCATTTTTTATGTTAATAATTCAATTGCATAACAAAACAATTTGATATTTTTCTCCCAGTTTATAAATATTTTATAAAGTTCAGGAAATTTATTAATGGATAAATTTAATAAATATATACTTTTGTACATGGATCATACAGGATTTGTTAATGAATAATAAATGATTTTTTTCCGAAGCCATGTAGATTTATGGTTATGGATCAATAACAGAATAAACTACTTTAATTCTAATAAAACATTTTGTTTTTAGTTTTAATAATTTAGCAATTATAAAAAATATATAGCTGTTTAATTAGAAAATACAATTAAAAAGTTGGAGAAGCAATAGCAAATGTGCATAGTAAGCCAAATGCTGTTTTGTTTTTTCAATATAACATATTGTAAGGGACATGGGGGTCAGGGAATTTGTACAAAGTTGGTCAGAAGAAATCAGAGAAAGTCATGGAATTTAAAACAAAAATTTGAGTAAGAATCCTGTTTATTACTATGGTAACACAGAATGAAATTCTATTATTGTAACTTTGATAATTAGTTAGATATATGATAGAATATTTCGTATTAAATTGAATGTTTTTAAATAAATATCAACTAAATAAATGTAATCAATATTTATATAGAACAAATAACTCTTCTAAAGATGTGATTGTTTATTACTGTACCCATCTAACCAATGAACTTTATTTTTCAATTATATGATATAATTGTCTTTAGATCTCTTGAAAGCATTTGATATGGTGAATAACTATTTAGGCGTTTGCGTCAATGCAATTCAATAAACTGATGTAACTTAACCGGTTTTTCAAGACTCCTAATCTTTCAACTCAAAAAAGTCTTGAAAAACCAGTTAAGTTGCATAATCAGTTTACTGAATTGCATTGATATAAATACCTAAATACAGTAGAGTCTCAAACTTGGCCTAATGTGGACCGAAGGGTGGCCGAGTTTGTGAAAATGCCGGGTTATCGGGAATGGGGTTAAAAAAAATAAGTATGAGTGTTTCCTCAGAAAATACTGTACTGTACTTGTATGTATTGTTTACTTGAGAATACAACAGAGAATAAACTGCCCAAATACCCTTAAACAAAGGAAAAGTACGTCCTTTATGAAGGCATAGAGCCTTTACTACATGAAAATGAAAATTAATGAATACACTGTGTACAGTAATTTACCCGATAAGACAGACCTCAGAAAAATACTTTGAGGCATAAAGCTGTCTATAATGAAAATTAATTAACTAAGGATTTTTTTTCCCTGCCAGGGTGTGGCCGAGTTATCCGGACTGCCGGGTTATTGAGTGCCAAGTTTTTGAGACTCTACTGTATTGGTAATCCCAAAGAAGCAAAAATATTAACTAAATTGAATTAGTACAAAAGGAAAGATATTTATTTAGTTAAAGAATTATTTTGAAAAAAAAAAAAAATAGTGTAAAAGTTAATAATAATTATTCAATGTCAAATGATTGCCAGATTAAATTGTGCTATTTTACCGCTATTATTTTTAATTAAATTCTAAATCAGTGGGAGCACATGTAGAATTTAATTAAATGGTGCTGGTGGCAACGCGTCCGCATGGTAAGCGGGAGTTGTAGGTTCGGGTCTGACTCCAGGCCGATTCTTTTCTTCCATACTATTCTAAATTATTTATTAATGTTAATTTAATTTGAATTATTAAATTTAATAAGATATGGCACTCAATATATCACTAGTACCAAATTATTTAAAATTTGATTAAAAACAATAGAGGTGAAGTAGCCCGATTTTAATCCAGCAATTATAAAACAGCAACTGCGCACTGGGTTGTGTAAAAATAAATAAGACCTACTTGAACCTTTAACCGATGTGTATAGAAATTAATCTTTCCAATACGAACGTTTTCTTAGCCCCTTCTGGGCTCTTCTTCAGGTATAGCTGGATCGAACATCAAACGAAAAAATTTGAATACATCTGAACGCTGCTGAGTTTGAATCGCATGGTTCGTTCATTTATTTCGTCACGTGATAAAGTTTGAAAGTGTTCGAAGATAACGATAAATGTCCATATTCAAGAGAAAGATATTATTAGGATATTTAAAAAAATGTGCCATTGATACACAATTATCCAATAATGTTCTCACATGTTCCCCAGTACCTTTTATTTTATTTTTTAACACTTAATAAATAGTATACCGTTGTTACTCCGTATGTAGTGCGTTTTGCCATGCCTTGGAAAGGCTGATTTCGTCTCTTGAATTAATACATGTGGATGTGTCGTATGCCTTAAAAATTTCCATCTCTTCCAACCACTTTAGGTGATGAATATGGGGTGTGGTGACAATTACACGCGCTCTATTGAAGTGCGATTCAAACTCAGCAGCGTTCAGATGTATTCAAATTTTTTTGTTTGATGTTCGATCCAGCTATATCTGAAGAAGAGCCCAGAAGGGGTTAAGAAAATGTTCGTATTGGAAAGATTAACTTCTATACACATCGGTTAAAGGTTCAAGTAGGTCTTATTTATAATCCAGCAATTGTTTGGCATATTGAAAAATGTTCCTCAAAGATCAGTCCTGTATATGATACTCAACAATATATATTCAAATTTATTTTTTTTACATTATAATTTTGACATTAGCTGATTCTTGTGTGTTTAAAATGATTTCTGATATGAATTCTTTGTTGTTGACAATTTGGAATTATTTTATTCCAATCAAATTACAAGTAAATTATTTAAAAACTAAATACATTTTATACAAGAATAAAAACAAGTCCATATCTAACTGGAAAATATTGTTATATAACTAAATGGAAATAGAATTAGTAGGAGTGATACTACTTCACAATGTTTTGGAATTATTTGATAAAAATTTAACCTGAACTACACCGATGACAATAGAAGGAAATTAGCTGTTAGACATATTTTAGAATGCACACTATTCTAGCAAATTTAGATTAATTTTCACGCTTTCAGAAGAAAAACTGCTCGCTCTGTATCTCGGACGTATATCTAAATTGGACACACTTATGAAATTGAAAGATGTCCGACATAAATAAGTTTTACTGTATAATGTAATATGATTTAAAATATTGAAAATAAATATTTATACCTTATAGAAAAGTTTAAATCCAGACATAAATTTCAACAATCTTAAATCAGATTTAAACACAAAATAGTTTAACTATTAATAAGTCCATTATTTGTATGAAGATGAATGTTACCAAATTGCTTTGGTTTAGCTTTAGCTGAGTTTCTTGAACATTTTAAAAAATATTCTTGCTCAAATATTTTTAAGAAAACTTAGAGAAGCAGAGACAAAAGTTATTTAAATATATAAATGATTGAATACAAAACATTTTAATTTAGTATAAATTTGATTAGAATGAAGCTAAATCATCTAGTTCTGTTATAACTTGTTTTGTTTATTTTCTCACAAATGTTGGTACCACCAAGGATGAACTGGAAGAACTGAAAATACTAGGATTTTTTAAGTGCAACAATCTTTTCATCTTGATTTCCAAAACTGCAGAAAATGATACAGGAGAACAGTGCCACAACTAGCCTTTTATGCGCCCGGTGTGAGCTTCTGTAATTACGCCCCAAAACTATGACTGAAAACTTGGTCCAGGTCATTTCTGCACCCTGGTGCCTGGGCACCACTGACACCACCCTAGTTACAGCACTGCAGGAGAATAAAGCCATCTTAATCATTTTTCATATTCCTGCTTCATAATTAGAAATCATAACTGATATAAATGTATAAAGTGATTCATAAATTATCTCATTTCAAAATGTTAAATGAAAGAAAAGGCTGTTAAATTTGATTTATCAAATAAAAAATTAGTAAGAGAAGACTGCAAATAAAATACTTTTTTTAACATTAAATGCTAAATTTAGATTATAAAAGTCGGTTTTTTTTTAATATCGGGTATAGTGCCAAATTGTATAGCTTTGTGATAACATTAATATAGCAGTTACACACACAATGAAACATTTTCAAAGTTTTGATAGACAAAATAATAATTCAAATTTAAATAATGTTTATGATACAATCAGCTAAAACCCAAAACAAGTAGAAAGCTTTGACAGTAACTAATGTCAGGTTCTAAACTTTATTTTTACAGCAGTTAGACTGATTAACAAAAAAAAGAAATAAAATGTCTTGCCAGATTCTAAATAATGTTCAAGTGTTGGCTATTGTTGAATATGAAGATATTTTAAAAAGTTTGTGAATTAAATACAGTTTAATAAATTATTACAACTTTTGTAAAAAATGTGGATAAATTTAGTTTGAGTGTTTGCAATATCTATTATTAGTGTGTCATTAAAAGTAGTCAAAAGTAGTAAATTATTTTATATCATTTACACAACTGAGACAACTTCATGAGTAATTTGGAGAAATTGAGACATTTAAAAAGATTAAGGAGTAAAAAAAAAAAACAAAATAACTGCTACAGCTTACAACTACTTACAAATTACACTCTAGCACTTTCGGACTACCAGGTCCATCGTCAGGAGATGTACAAAATTTTGTACTTGTTTTATTTTTAAAGAACTTGGAGTCATTCTCACATTAATTAAGGAGTACACTTTTTATTACAACTTTAAATGTTTGTCGGGATTATATATCACACTATCGGAATCTAAACCTAAAATGGAACACCGATATCAGTGTGTTCTAACAGATCTTTTGAACATTTGACTGGATAAATCCAGAGCAAAACATCAAACTGAAAATACGTGAAAGTAATAATTTATTAATCATACAATTGTTAAAATATTATTTTAAGATATATTTATTATTGAACACTTAACAAAAATCTTCACACAATGAATAAAGTCTTACTGATTTTAGCACAGTACACTCTAATCCAGATCAGTTATTGTACAGGGTTGTTTAGATTAGTGAAAAATTTGGATTAGTAGTGCCGCACATAAATCAAAAAACGGTGAATAAATACATAATTTAAAGTTTCTGTACCGTATTTGGTACATATATTTATTTATTAAAATGCGTGTTATCTATTTGTTTTACAAATTTGTGTGTTTTAAAAATTAATTTGTTTTCTAGCTGTAATATTTAGTGACAAAACAAATAATTTTGTCTTGTCACTAAATATTATAGCTAAAAAACTAATAAATAGAACAATTTTGTCACTATTTATATACTATCACTATTTGTATATTTGTTTGTTAGAACAGGTTTATAAAGAATGTAATGTGTTGGTATTGAAATGGACTCTCGACACTGTGGCTTTCAGCCAATAATAGGAATAGAGGCCACTGCATCTTTTTGAAAGGATGTTTATAAACATGAATGTGCTTGGGCATCAGTTCAATTTTAGAATCATATGAACCTAGGACTGTTATTCACTGCTTTAAGGTTTCCAACATCTTGTTATTCTATATATATTTTTATTTATTTGATTTAGTTCCTTTATTTTTGTATTATTTCTTTTGGTTTTGGGATTATTAAGTTATTCTATAGTTATAGTTTGTCTGTGAAACTAATCAACTTAGGTCTATGGAAATAATCAACTGATGAACATCAGCTATTGATTGCTTAGTTGTGGCAAGTTACTTCTTGTTTCTTCATTTGTTAAACATGTCGCTACCATTATAAACAGTGTTACAGAAGCTTCATGTTTTGATATTGGAAAACAAAGTTTTCTATAGTAGATGTTAAATACATAATTATTTACAGTTAATTTTTTTTATAGCATGCATTAACACAATTAACGGAAAAGTCGTTCTGCCATCAAGTGAGGGAAAATAACATAATATGGTAGGCAAAGTGTGAATTTTAAGTGAAAAGCACCGACATCATTAGGGAATGTGCTGATTTACTTTAATTAACTGAAATGACATTATACGTGACATTGCTTTTAAGTTGATTCTTTTCATATACAGACTATAGTTGAATGCTATGTTTTTGTGAAGAAATTGAACTACTTTGTCTGAACTGTGTTGTCATTGTTCTGTGACAATATATTAATAATATCTCCTCCAGCTTTTTTTGTTAGTAAATTTTTCCACTTAGGTTAGGTGTAAACCTAACATTCTTTTAATAACATTCTTAATCATTTTAAATATGTTTAAAAATTAAAAAAAAAAATCAAATATATTGATATATTCTATAGAATAGTGTTATTTTTTTATTCTATTGTCTAACTCTTAGAAACTGCTTTTTTTAAATTTTTCATTAGTTTAAAAATAACATATTGATTATTCTTTCTGAGGACATTTTCTGTAATTTTGCTTTCAATTTTTCTGTATATTTCAAGAACTAAAATGTGTACAGATGGTTTGTGCGTCTGTCTTTATAGTAATAAACTAGTAAAATACCTAAATAAAAGTTGTGATATATACAGTCAAACACTGAGATTATATCATCGGTTTACGCAAAGACAGCATTAATGCGAAGTACATTTTTTTTTAATTGATGAAATTTATTATTTAACTTAAACTATTTTTCGTTTATGATTTTAATATAATCAAGTTAACTGGAATAGTTTTTAAATAATAATAATAATAATAATAATTTTAAATTATAATATTTCTTTTTATATTATTTTAGAGATAAAGAACTTTAAAACTGCTTTAAGATATAGAAGTGAATATTATACTCTATACAGTCTAACTCTGTTAATACAAAGTGGAAGGGACTTAAAAGCTTTACAAAAAAAAAAACACATCAACGGTCATACCATCAAATGGCAAAGCTCATATTTTCTTCATTGTTTTACGGTGCTTTATCTTATTTGGATATGTTTAAAAATAAAAAAATAAACTTGTCAGTTGCTCCAAATATATACTTCATTGAAACACAATGGCTTGAAGGAAGAATCAATGCTCATTTTTCAGTATGGATTAGAGTTGGTAGACTTTATCCCTGGAGGTTTATACCTCCAATGATAACATTAATATTGATTCCATAAGCATTGGGGTCAACATTAAAGTTAAAAACTGCTCTTAATTGTGATGAGAGTTATGTTGCCACTTTAGCTTGTGTGACTTTGGAAAGTGGGAAGCAGTGTGCTTTAAAATAAATGACATAATATAATTGTTATTGAATTCATGGAACCACGACACGCTTTGATATCATACAAAATATTGGTTAGCATGTAATACAAACTTGTTAACATTGAAATGTCTGTTTATCAGAATTCTTGATTCCACACAATATGTATTTAAAAATAGAATGCATATATAAATAACAAATCCCGAATAGTATATATTAAATTACCAAACGATTGCCTAAATATCGGGCTATAATTAAATGATTGGAATAAAGTAATTTGACATTAGAGGTAGGCGTTAGGTGCCATCACTTAAGTAAATTAATAATTAAAATTAAATAAATTAATTAAATAAATTTTAGAACCTTCCGGAATAAAAGAACTGGCCCGGGACGGGGCTTGAACCCGCAACCTCCGCTTGCTGTGCGGTGCGCTTGCCAGTTACTTTATTCCAATAATTTAATTATAGCCCGATATTTAGGCGATCATTTGGTAATTTAATAGAATGCATATTATTGTGATGTCATCACAATGTCATGCTGAAATTTTTAAGCATTTTTTAACTTAAAAAAATTACATGACTTCTGGTCCATTGGAAGTTTGTTTTATCAATAGTTAATCAGGGCTTCTGATGCTGAACTTTTCATATCTAGTCTCAATTTTTGTCTATGTAATTTCCGTTCTTGAGAAAATTTTGAAGTGAAATTGGGTGACTTCTGGTCCAATTAAAGTTCGTATACAGTTAATTGGTTACAGTTTCTGCTCTGTTTTCATCTATCTAAACCATTTTCCCAGATAAAGGACAGATGATAATGGGAATGTATGGGTTTGCAATATGAAAATTACAATCCAACAACAAAAAAATTACTGTTAAAATATTCTGAATAATGTATTATCATAAATTCTGTTTATAATGTAGTTATATTATCTGTCTCTCCCAGTTTAATGATTTATGCAATGTTAAATTTTGAAAGAAAGTTTCTAATTTAAAAAACCTGACATTTAATTAGAATTTCTTAATTATATATAATAATTGATGTATTTCTCATAAGTTGCTATTTACAAATTTTAATAACTTTTTTCAATTTAAATTTTTTATACAGTGTAAGAAAATGCAGTTGTTTTCTCTTGGAAACGTGACAGACTGGGCTATCAGTGGTGTAGATCACAGTATCGAAGGAAACGGTGGACCAGACTGTGTGAAGTATCTTTCTCCCAACAGAAGATTATACGAAACAATATTTGCCACTATATTAGCATTAATTTACCTTTATTGGGGCGTAAGAAGAATTCACATACCGGCAGTTCCAGAAATTTCAAAACAAGATCGAGGTGGCAGGAGATCTTTATTGATGCTGATGTGTTTAGTTTTAGGAATGGAAATTGGTTTCAAATTTTCATCTAAAACAGTGATATATTTTTTAAATCCTTGCCATGTAGTCACTATGATACAAGTAAGTGTTGTTTTTATTTAGATTTGTGTTTTTAAAGCTAACAGTCACATTCATAGATTTAAGCTAAGTTAGTTAATATTATACAGTAGACCCCCCTATAACACGGTAGATACGTTCCATGTTATATGAATTCCGTGTTGTATGAGTCACTTAAATACATTAGCCAATCACAGCCCGGCACGTGTGCAGTTTAGCAGCTATGGCTGTTTGCAAGGTTTTCTTCCATAAAATTAATCAATTTTAGACTATGACTCAACATTTCCAAAGCACATATAATTTTTCGGGAATAATCTGTATAAACTATGCTATAAAGAAAAAATTGTAGGATTACTTGCCAAGTGTGCACCATTCAAAGACTCCATTACTTAAGCTTGTTTTTGTCGTGGAGCAGCTCATTGAATGGCAGGCGCATGTTTCCTGATAAGTTATTTTTCTGCGAAAAATTCACTGAACTTTGGAGACATCATTAATATAAATATAATTTTTATGACTGTTAAATAATAAATGGTTTTTAGTAGGTCCACTGCTCATTTAAACTCAATGGTGTATGCAATGTCTGCTATCGGTCCAGATTTGACCAATCCTGTCGAGACACGAGTCGGCCGTGACAATCTGTGTCATTCTTTTACCGTGTTATATGAGTCTCTTTTAGCGTGTTATATGAACATGATGGCAATTTTTCTTCCGTGTTAAACGAATCCGTCTTGGAGCTTGAATAGTTGCATTCTGCATTTGTAAGAGTCTAGCCAATGGGGTTAAGGTGAATTTCTTGACTCTATGTTGTAAAGACTAAGTATTTGCTGGGTACTGTACGGCATTCCGTGTTTCTGATGTGTTCTTGTAATCTCTGGTTATAGGAAATTCACCTTAACCCCATTGGCTAGACTCTTACAAATGCAGAATGCAACTATTCAAGCTCCAAGAACTCCCAGAATTTTTGCTTTTGCTAAAACGAATCCGTCTTACATGAGCCCGTGTTATAGGGGGTCTACTGTACTGAAATCGTTGAGACACTTTGAATTAATATTTTTAAAACTGAAGTTTGATTTTATGCTTCTTTCAAAATGATATATTTTTCTGAAATATTTCAAGATGGCATTGTTTGTTCTTGACCAACAGGCTAGCCACATGAATGTTCGTGTTTTCTACACTTCTTTAACTCCTAAATTGTGGTAGTTTCTGATCGAAAGTCCTCTTGCAGATTGCCTAAATTTTGCAATGTTTACTTCTGTCAACCCAATTCAATCTAACACATCTGTTTTCATAAAAACTATAATTATGAAAATCTAGATTTTTCACCACTACTTCATTACAATTTTTTTCATTTTTGTAATATTTGAGTTTTAATCACAAACTATTAAAATTAGTTATTTCTTCTTGGATATAATACAAATTTTTTTCTTGGTTGATAAAATAGCAATAAAAATAACAAACATTTATACAAGTTTACAAGTTATAAATTTTACAACTTGATTAAGAAACATTCTTTATGCTCTTTTATTAACAATAACATTGTTAGCAAATGAATTAATAGTTTTATCTATCTTTAAAAGTGAGCTTTTTCATTATAAAGTATTGCTCTAACATTTGTCCTTATTCTAGGCAGCTTCTATCAAAGTTATATTTGTCAGTTTAAATCCTTCTGTTTTTTTATTTATTCCAGCAGAATGACTATATAGAATTTAATACTATATACATTCATTTGTACGAAGAATATTTTACAAAAGTTAATTTTCCATTTGAACCAGAAAGAGGGAGGTTATGAAATACCTGATATATTACAAGCATGATTGCAAAAGATTTATAGATTGATCTTTGGAGTAATTAATCTTTATTGCAAGCCGATTTTATCTATCGGTAGGATTCTGTTTTAAAAATGGAATATGTATTTACTTCCAAAGAAATATTTAGATACTTAAAAGGACTTTTTTAAAGAAATTTAGTGACCCATAGGATGAGTGTCACACTAAAATACTGTATTATGAAAAGAGAAGAGACTGAGGTCGATTAAAAAAATGCACATGTAACGCCAACCTCAGTGTCTTCTCTTTTCATAATAAAGAAATTTAACTTGTCAATGTATAAAATGTATTTTCCCAAAACTAGTGTGTATCTTATGGGTTAAAACCTTGCGGAATGCAGTAAAACTGTACTTATTCTTAAATAATTTAATAATTGTAGCGTTAGTAATGCCATTGATGGTAGTGAAGATGATTTACTGTTTGAAGAAAGCAATGACTGATTTAACTATAGAAGAGATTTCAAAAGTTAATTTTCCTGCCACTTAAAATGAGGATAAAGATTATCATTATAATCCTTCATTATAATCCTTCATTTTTTTTCTTTGATATGGAATTGTTTTAAACACAAACTTCTAAATTTGTTTTTAGTCAATGTATGATAATATGAACAGTGTAATGATGATACAAAGAACTTTTTGGGCCAATTTAATCCTTATAGAAAAAAAAGGATTGAATTGGCCCAAAAAAATTTTTGTATGGTCATTACAGTGTTAATATGTAAATAATCCTGATAAGATGTTATACTTACTTTCAGTAATGTGTAATTTTTTCTGAAAAATGACTTCTTATATTCCAGAAAATTATTGTGTATAAAATAAATACTAAAGAATTGTTTATTTGATTAAAATATTATTATAAAATTTTTAAACAGTTATTTATTTATTTTTTCAGATATTTCTGCTTTCGGTTCCACCTTCTCGTTTGGTAACAACTCTCTTCAGAATACAAATCCACTGTTTAAATGGTCCTCTTCTGGCAATATTCTTTCCAGTACTTAATACTCGTGAGGTAATGCATTAAGTGATAGGTTTAAAAACATCTTGCTATTGTTCATCCTTAAATTTATACAGTAATAACCTGCTTATTGCTATTCTAAGTGTAGTATACTCTCTTGAATCTGTAATCCTATTTTTATGAAAAAATATATATATGTAAATGATGAATCTGAACATGCGGTTTGCTTAGAAATAGTCATTTTTGTTTACTTTTACCTAGCCAATCAAACTGTTAGTCATGTAAACTCAAATCACTCATTAGTTCAAGTTCCTATTTTACTTTAAATGTTTAGTAATTAATACATATTTTCTAATTACAGTGGAACCTCACTTAACGAGCATAATTCATTCCAGAGTCTTACTCGTAATGTGAAACAGTCATTAAGCGAAACAATTTTTTCCATATAAGTTAATGTAAAATATGATAATGCCTTCCATGCCAAAAAAAATACTCAAATATTTTATGTGTATAGTTTATTCAAAGAAAATTATACAATAAACATTGTTAAGGAGTGTGAATCATCTTCAGCTTTTCTTCTAGCACAAAGTGAACCAACCTAGAATGCAATTTTGATTTATAGAAAACAAAAAATTAATTACTTATAATTTAATAATTATAAATAATTAATTTTTTACTTATACATTTTTAAAATTTAATTTTGAATCTGTCATTAAATTTAATACAAGATAGCAGCATAACTGCCTACCTCTAGTCAAATTAATTAATTTCTAATATTTACATAGCCCAAGAATTATGGCATATCGTTTGATGTGTTTATTAAATAACAGACTATGTTTGTTGTTGATTATATGTAATATGTCTGAACATAAGTATGGAAAAATATGTGATCACAAGTGACACTAAGATGCGAGTGCAAAACTTAGACTGATGTAGCATGTGCAAAATCCAGGATTTCTTCTCTCCTAGCCACTCGTTATGCAAAATGTTGCTTGTTAAGCAAGTCATTTTTTGACAATTTATTTTGCTCATTAATCAAGATTCCATTGCATATTATTTAAAATATTTTAAAAGGAAATTTTATAGTCAGAATAATTTTAATTAACATTTTTTTTAGCATACTATCTAGAAAAATGTTTTGTTTTGTAATAAATAATGATCAATTAATTGTGTGTGTGTTTAATTTTTTTGTTAAAAGTAAAACTTTAGGGGCATCCCAAACTTTGTGCCACCACAAGCCTCAGACTGTCTTAATCTTCCTCTTGTTGGTTGCAATTTATGCATTCTCCTTTCAAGTTTTGTAAATATCAAGCATTTCAAGTGCTTTGCCAATTTTGGGTTTAAGACCAGCTTAATTACAAAGTCCATGAATAATTTTATCCTGAAAGACAGTATTGTCTTACCGAGTTGTGAAACTGAAAGTTATATAGAATAGAAATTTTCCTAGGGTGATACTGATAATCTTTTGATTCTTGCATTTAGAGGTTGGAAAGTATGGACTAAGTAGATAATGCTGAAACATTCACTTTTTCAGGAACAACATACTTCCTCCATTGCTTGTTGAGAATTGCCAGCATAACTTCATATAAATGTTTTAACTTCTTACACAAAACTGGATATGTACAAACAAACAACTACACATTTTTAAAAACCTAAAAATTCCAGTAAATAATTTTAAATAGATCAAAAACGTTTGTCTATTAAAGTTATTATTTACTGGAATTTTTAGGTTTTTAAAGGTGTGTAGTTATTGAGAATTATCGTCATTATTATCATAGCATACCTGCAGAAATTTCTCACACCCCATATAGTTATGAAGGTTCAAATATTCAACATATCACTCTTATCAAGTAATATGGGGAGTTGTAGAATTTAAGCATGAGATATGATGTGTTTATTGCTGTCTTAGATTCTACTTCAGAAACATGTTTCTATTAGTGCAACTAGTTTGCTGCTTTTGTAAGCTTTGACACTTACTCTTTAAAACGCTTTCAAATTCTGCAGGTTATCGTCACAATATCTTTGTGGTCATTCACATCATATGTTATTTCTTTTTCATTTTCAATGGTATTATCTATATATATAACCCATTCAACTGTCCGTCTGTCCTGTAACCGTTTGATAACGGACATTAGAGGCGCCCCNAGATATGGCACTCAATATATCACTAGTACCAAATTATTTAAAATTTGATTAAAAACAATAGAGGTGAAGTAGCCCGATTTTAATCCAGCAATTATAAAACAGCAACTGCGCACTGGGTTGTGTAAAAATAAATAAGACCTACTTGAACCTTTAACCGATGTGTATAGAAATTAATCTTTCCAATACGAACGTTTTCTTAGCCCCTTCTGGGCTCTTCTTCAGGTATAGCTGGATCGAACATCAAACGAAAAAATTTGAATACATCTGAACGCTGCTGAGTTTGAATCGCATGGTTCGTTCATTTATTTCGTCACGTGATAAAGTTTGAAAGTGTTCGAAGATAACGATAAATGTCCATATTCAAGAGAAAGATATTATTAGGATATTTAAAAAAATGTGCCATTGATACACAATTATCCAATAATGTTCTCACATGTTCCCCAGTACCTTTTATTTTATTTTATTTTTTAACACTTAATAAATAGTATACCGTTGTTACTCCGTATGTAGTGCGTTTTGCCATGCCTTGGAAAGGCTGATTTCGTCTCTTGAATTAATACATGTGGATGTGTCGTATGCCTTAAAAATTTCCATCTCTTCCAACCACTTTAGGTGATGAATATGGGGTGTGGTGACAATTACACGCGCTCTATTGAAGTGCGATTCAAACTCAGCAGCGTTCAGATGTATTCAAATTTTTTTGTTTGATGTTCGATCCAGCTATATCTGAAGAAGAGCCCAGAAGGGGTTAAGAAAATGTTCGTATTGGAAAGATTAACTTCTATACACATCGGTTAAAGGTTCAAGTAGGTCTTATTTATAATCCAGCAATTGTTTGGCATATTGAAAAATGTTCCTCAAAGATCAGTCCTGTATATGATACTCAACAATATATATTCAAATTTATTTTTTTTACATTATAATTTTGACATTAGCTGATTCTTGTGTGTTTAAAATGATTTCTGATATGAATTCTTTGTTGTTGACAATTTGGAATTATTTTATTCCAATCAAATTACAAGTAAATTATTTAAAAACTAAATACATTTTATACAAGAATAAAAACAAGTCCATATCTAACTGGAAAATATTGTTATATAACTAAATGGAAATAGAATTAGTAGGAGTGATACTACTTCACAATGTTTTGGAATTATTTGATAAAAATTTAACCTGAACTACACCGATGACAATAGAAGGAAATTAGCTGTTAGACATATTTTAGAATGCACACTATTCTAGCAAATTTAGATTAATTTTCACGCTTTCAGAAGAAAAACTGCTCGCTCTGTATCTCGGACGTATATCTAAATTGGACACACTTATGAAATTGAAAGATGTCCGACATAAATAAGTTTTACTGTATAATGTAATATGATTTAAAATATTGAAAATAAATATTTATACCTTATAGAAAAGTTTAAATCCAGACATAAATTTCAACAATCTTAAATCAGATTTAAACACAAAATAGTTTAACTATTAATAAGTCCATTATTTGTATGAAGATGAATGTTACCAAATTGCTTTGGTTTAGCTTTAGCTGAGTTTCTTGAACATTTTAAAAAATATTCTTGCTCAAATATTTTTAAGAAAACTTAGAGAAGCAGAGACAAAAGTTATTTAAATATATAAATGATTGAATACAAAACATTTTAATTTAGTATAAATTTGATTAGAATGAAGCTAAATCATCTAGTTCTGTTATAACTTGTTTTGTTTATTTTCTCACAAATGTTGGTACCACCGAGGATGAACTGGAAGAACTGAAAATACTAGGATTTTTTAAGTGCAACAATCTTTTCATCTTGATTTCCAAAACTGCAGAAAATGATACAGGAGAACAGTGCCGCAACTAGCCTTTTATGCGCCCGGTGTGAGCTTCTGTAATTACGCCCCAAAACTATGACTGAAAACTTGGTCCAGGTCATTTCTGCACCCTGGTGCCTGGGCACCACTGACACCACCCTAGTTACAGCACTGCAGGAGAATAAAGCCATCTTAATCATTTTTCATATTCCTGCTTCATAATTAGAAATCATAACTGATATAAATGTATAAAGTGATTCATAAATTATCTCATTTCAAAATGTTAAATGAAAGAAAAGGCTGTTAAATTTGATTTATCAAATAAAAAATTAGTAAGAGAAGACTGCAAATAAAATACTTTTTTTAACATTAAATGCTAAATTTAGATTATAAAAGTCGGTTTTTTTTTAATATCGGGTATAGTGCCAAATTGTATAGCTTTGTGATAACATTAATATAGCAGTTACACACACAATGAAACATTTTCAAAGTTTTGATAGACAAAATAATAATTCAAATTTAAATAATGTTTATGATACAATCAGCTAAAACCCAAAACAAGTAGAAAGCTTTGACAGTAACTAATGTCAGGTTCTAAACTTTATTTTTACAGCAGTTAGACTGATTAACAAAAAAAAGAAATAAAATGTCTTGCCAGATTCTAAATAATGTTCAAGTGTTGGCTATTGTTGAATATGAAGATATTTTAAAAAGTTTGTGAATTAAATACAGTTTAATAAATTATTACAACTTTTGTAAAAAATGTGGATAAATTTAGTTTGAGTGTTTGCAATATCTATTATTAGTGTGTCATTAAAAGTAGTCAAAAGTAGTAAATTATTTTATATCATTTACACAACTGAGACAACTTCATGAGTAATTTGGAGAAATTGAGACATTTAAAAAGATTAAGGAGTAAAAAAAAAAAACAAAATAACTGCTACAGCTTACAACTACTTACAAATTACACTCTAGCACTTTCGGACTACCAGGTCCATCGTCAGGAGATGTACAAAATTTTGTACTTGTTTTATTTTTAAAGAACTTGGAGTCATTCTCACATTAATTAAGGAGTACACTTTTTATTACAACTTTAAATGTTTGTCGGGATTATATATCACACTATCGGAATCTAAACCTAAAATGGAACACCGATATCAGTGTGTTCTAACAGATCTTTTGAACATTTGACTGGATAAATCCAGAGCAAAACATCAAACTGAAAATACGTGAAAGTAATAATTTATTAATCATACAATTGTTAAAATATTATTTTAAGATATATTTATTATTGAACACTTAACAAAAATCTTCACACAATGAATAAAGTCTTACTGATTTTAGCACAGTACACTCTAATCCAGATCAATTATTGTACAGGGTTGTTTAGATTAGTGAAAAATTTGGATTAGTAGTGCCGCACATAAATCAAAAAACGGTGAATAAATACATAATTTAAAGTTTCTGTACCGTATTTGGTACATATATTTATTTATTAAAATGCGTGTTATCTATTTGTTTTACAAATTTGTGTGTTTTAAAAATTAATTTGTTTTCTAGCTGTAATATTTAGTGACAAAACAAATAATTTTGTCTTGTCACTAAATATTATAGCTAAAAAACTAATAAATAGAACAATTTTGTCACTATTTATATACTATCACTATTTGTATATTTGTTTGTTAGAACAGGTTTATAAAGAATGTAATGTGTTGGTATTGAAATGGACTCTCGACACTGTGGCTTTCAGCCAATAATAGGAATAGAGGCCACTGCATCTTTTTGAAAGGATGTTTATAAACATGAATGTGCTTGGGCATCAGTTCAATTTTAGAATCATATGAACCTAGGACTGTTATTCACTGCTTTAAGGTTTCCAACATCTTGTTATTCTATATATATTTTTATTTATTTGATTTAGTTCCTTTATTTTTGTATTATTTCTTTTGGTTTTGGGATTATTAAGTTATTCTATAGTTATAGTTTGTCTGTGAAACTAATCAACTTAGGTCTATGGAAATAATCAACTGATGAACATCAGCTATTGATTGCTTAGTTGTGGCAAGTTACTTCTTGTTTCTTCATTTGTTAAACATGTCGCTACCATTATAAACAGTGTTACAGAAGCTTCATGTTTTGATATTGGAAAACAAAGTTTTCTATAGTAGATGTTAAATACATAATTATTTACAGTTAATTTTTTTTATAGCATGCATTAACACAATTAACGGAAAAGTCGTTCTGCCATCAAGTGAGGGAAAATAACATAATATGGTAGGCAAAGTGTGAATTTTAAGTGAAAAGCACCGACATCATTAGGGAATGTGCTGATTTACTTTAATTAACTGAAATGACATTATACGTGACATTGCTTTTAAGTTGATTCTTTTCATATACAGACTATAGTTGAATGCTATGTTTTTGTGAAGAAATTGAACTACTTTGTCTGAACTGTGTTGTCATTGTTCTGTGACAATATATTAATAATATCTCCTCCAGCTTTTTTTGTTAGTAAATTTTTCCACTTAGGTTAGGTGTAAACCTAACATTCTTTTAATAACATTCTTAATCATTTTAAATATGTTTAAAAATTAAAAAAAAAAATCAAATATATTGATATATTCTATAGAATAGTGTTATTTTTTTATTCTATTGTCTAACTCTTAGAAACTGCTTTTTTTAAATTTTTCATTAGTTTAAAAATAACATATTGATTATTCTTTCTGAGGACATTTTCTGTAATTTTGCTTTCAATTTTTCTGTATATTTCAAGAACTAAAATGTGTACAGATGGTTTGTGCGTCTGTCTTTATAGTAATAAACTAGTAAAATACCTAAATAAAAGTTGTGATATATACAGTCAAACACTGAGATTATATCATCGGTTTACGCAAAGACAGCATTAATGCGAAGTACATTTTTTTTTAATTGATGAAATTTATTATTTAACTTAAACTATTTTTCGTTTATGATTTTAATATAATCAAGTTAACTGGAATAGTTTTTAAATAATAATAATAATAATAATAATTTTAAATTATAATATTTCTTTTTATATTATTTTAGAGATAAAGAACTTTAAAACTGCTTTAAGATATAGAAGTGAATATTATACTCTATACAGTCTAACTCTGTTAATACAAAGTGGAAGGGACTTAAAAGCTTTACAAAAAAAAAAACACATCAACGGTCATACCATCAAATGGCAAAGCTCATATTTTCTTCATTGTTTTACGGTGCTTTATCTTATTTGGATATGTTTAAAAATAAAAAAATAAACTTGTCAGTTGCTCCAAATATATACTTCATTGAAACACAATGGCTTGAAGGAAGAATCAATGCTCATTTTTCAGTATGGATTAGAGTTGGTAGACTTTATCCCTGGAGGTTTATACCTCCAATGATAACATTAATATTGATTCCATAAGCATTGGGGTCAACATTAAAGTTAAAAACTGCTCTTAATTGTGATGAGAGTTATGTTGCCACTTTAGCTTGTGTGACTTTGGAAAGTGGGAAGCAGTGTGCTTTAAAATAAATGACATAATATAATTGTTATTGAATTCATGGAACCACGACACGCTTTGATATCATACAAAATATTGGTTAGCATGTAATACAAACTTGTTAACATTGAAATGTCTGTTTATCAGAATTCTTGATTCCACACAATATGTATTTAAAAATAGAATGCATATATAAATAACAAATCCCGAATAGTATATATTAAATTACCAAACGATTGCCTAAATATCGGGCTATAATTAAATGATTGGAATAAAGTAATTTGACATTAGAGGTAGGCGTTAGGTGCCATCACTTAAGTAAATTAATAATTAAAATTAAATAAATTAATTAAATAAATTTTAGAACCTTCCGGAATAAAAGAACTGGCCCGGGACGGGGCTTGAACCCGCAACCTCCGCTTGCTGTGCGGTGCGCTTGCCAGTTACTTTATTCCAATAATTTAATTATAGCCCGATATTTAGGCGATCATTTGGTAATTTAATAGAATGCATATTATTGTGATGTCATCACAATGTCATGCTGAAATTTTTAAGCATTTTTTAACTTAAAAAAATTACATGACTTCTGGTCCATTGGAAGTTTGTTTTATCAATAGTTAATCAGGGCTTCTGATGCTGAACTTTTCATATCTAGTCTCAATTTTTGTCTATGTAATTTCCGTTCTTGAGAAAATTTTGAAGTGAAATTGGGTGACTTCTGGTCCAATTAAAGTTCGTATACAGTTAATTGGTTACAGTTTCTGCTCTGTTTTCATCTATCTAAACCATTTTCCCAGATAAAGGACAGATGATAATGGGAATGTATGGGTTTGCAATATGAAAATTACAATCCAACAACAAAAAAATTACTGTTAAAATATTCTGAATAATGTATTATCATAAATTCTGTTTATAATGTAGTTATATTATCTGTCTCTCCCAGTTTAATGATTTATGCAATGTTAAATTTTGAAAGAAAGTTTCTAATTTAAAAAACCTGACATTTAATTAGAATTTCTTAATTATATATAATAATTGATGTATTTCTCATAAGTTGCTATTTACAAATTTTAATAACTTTTTTCAATTTAAATTTTTTATACAGTGTAAGAAAATGCAGTTGTTTTCTCTTGGAAACGTGACAGACTGGGCTATCAGTGGTGTAGATCACAGTATCGAAGGAAACGGTGGACCAGACTGTGTGAAGTATCTTTCTCCCAACAGAAGATTATACGAAACAATATTTGCCACTATATTAGCATTAATTTACCTTTATTGGGGCGTAAGAAGAATTCACATACCGGCAGTTCCAGAAATTTCAAAACAAGATCGAGGTGGCAGGAGATCTTTATTGATGCTGATGTGTTTAGTTTTAGGAATGGAAATTGGTTTCAAATTTTCATCTAAAACAGTGATATATTTTTTAAATCCTTGCCATGTAGTCACTATGATACAAGTAAGTGTTGTTTTTATTTAGATTTGTGTTTTTAAAGCTAACAGTCACATTCATAGATTTAAGCTAAGTTAGTTAATATTATACAGTAGACCCCCCTATAACACGGTAGATACGTTCCATGTTATATGAATTCCGTGTTGTATGAGTCACTTAAATACATTAGCCAATCACAGCCCGGCACGTGTGCAGTTTAGCAGCTATGGCTGTTTGCAAGGTTTTCTTCCATAAAATTAATCAATTTTAGACTATGACTCAACATTTCCAAAGCACATATAATTTTTCGGGAATAATCTGTATAAACTATGCTATAAAGAAAAAATTGTAGGATTACTTGCCAAGTGTGCACCATTCAAAGACTCCATTACTTAAGCTTGTTTTTGTCGTGGAGCAGCTCATTGAATGGCAGGCGCATGTTTCCTGATAAGTTATTTTTCTGCGAAAAATTCACTGAACTTTGGAGACATCATTAATATAAATATAATTTTTATGACTGTTAAATAATAAATGGTTTTTAGTAGGTCCACTGCTCATTTAAACTCAATGGTGTATGCAATGTCTGCTATCGGTCCAGATTTGACCAATCCTGTCGAGACACGAGTCGGCCGTGACAATCTGTGTCATTCTTTTACCGTGTTATATGAGTCTCTTTTAGCGTGTTATATGAACATGATGGCAATTTTTCTTCCGTGTTAAACGAATCCGTCTTGGAGCTTGAATAGTTGCATTCTGCATTTGTAAGAGTCTAGCCAATGGGGTTAAGGTGAATTTCTTGACTCTATGTTGTAAAGACTAAGTATTTGCTGGGTACTGTACGGCATTCCGTGTTTCTGATGTGTTCTTGTAATCTCTGGTTATAGGAAATTCACCTTAACCCCATTGGCTAGACTCTTACAAATGCAGAATGCAACTATTCAAGCTCCAAGAACTCCCAGAATTTTTGCTTTTGCTAAAACGAATCCGTCTTACATGAGCCCGTGTTATAGGGGGTCTACTGTACTGAAATCGTTGAGACACTTTGAATTAATATTTTTAAAACTGAAGTTTGATTTTATGCTTCTTTCAAAATGATATATTTTTCTGAAATATTTCAAGATGGCATTGTTTGTTCTTGACCAACAGGCTAGCCACATGAATGTTCGTGTTTTCTACACTTCTTTAACTCCTAAATTGTGGTAGTTTCTGATCGAAAGTCCTCTTGCAGATTGCCTAAATGTTGCAATGTTTACTTCTGTCAACCCAATTCAATCTAACACATCTGTTTTCATAAAAACTATAATTATGAAAATCTAGATTTTTCACCACTACTTCATTACAATTTTTTTCATTTTTGTAATATTTGAGTTTTAATCACAAACTATTAAAATTAGTTATTTCTTCTTGGATAAAATACAAATTTTTTTCTTGGTTGATAAAATAGCAATAAAAATAACAAACATTTATACAAGTTTACAAGTTATAAATTTTACAACTTGATTAAGAAACATTCTTTATGCTCTTTTATTAACAATAACATTGTTAGCAAATGAATTAATAGTTTTATCTATCTTTAAAAGTGAGCTTTTTCATTATAAAGTATTGCTCTAACATTTGTCCTTATTCTAGGCAGCTTCTATCAAAGTTATATTTGTCAGTTTAAATCCTTCTGTTTTTTTATTTATTCCAGCAGAATGACTATATAGAATTTAATACTATATACATTCATTTGTACGAAGAATATTTTACAAAAGTTAATTTTCCATTTGAACCAGAAAGAGGGAGGTTATGAAATACCTGATATATTACAAGCATGATTGCAAAAGATTTATAGATTGATCTTTGGAGTAATTAATCTTTATTGCAAGCCGATTTTATCTATCGGTAGGATTCTGTTTTAAAAATGGAATATGTATTTACTTCCAAAGAAATATTTAGATACTTAAAAGGACTTTTTTAAAGAAATTTAGTGACCCATAGGATGAGTGTCACACTAAAATACTGTATTATGAAAAGAGAAGAGACTGAGGTCGATTAAAAAAATGCACATGTAACGCCAACCTCAGTGTCTTCTCTTTTCATAATAAAGAAATTTAACTTGTCAATGTATAAAATGTATTTTCCCAAAACTAGTGTGTATCTTATGGGTTAAAACCTTGCGGAATGCAGTAAAACTGTACTTATTCTTAAATAATTTAATAATTGTAGCGTTAGTAATGCCATTGATGGTAGTGAAGATGATTTACTGTTTGAAGAAAGCAATGACTGATTTAACTATAGAAGAGATTTCAAAAGTTAATTTTCCTGCCACTTAAAATGAGGATAAAGATTATCATTATAATCCTTCATTATAATCCTTCATTTTTTTTCTTTGATATGGAATTGTTTTAAACACAAACTTCTAAATTTGTTTTTAGTCAATGTATGATAATATGAACAGTGTAATGATGATACAAAGAACTTTTTGGGCCAATTTAATCCTTATAGAAAAAAAAGGATTGAATTGGCCCAAAAAAAAATTTTGTATGGTCATTACAGTGTTAATATGTAAATAATCCTGATAAGATGTTATACTTACTTTCAGTAATGTGTAATTTTTTCTGAAAAATGACTTCTTATATTCCAGAAAATTATTGTGTATAAAATAAATACTAAAGAATTGTTTATTTGATTAAAATATTATTATAAAATTTTTAAACAGTTATTTATTTATTTTTTCAGATATTTCTGCTTTCGGTTCCACCTTCTCGTTTGGTAACAACTCTCTTCAGAATACAAATCCACTGTTTAAATGGTCCTCTTCTGGCAATATTCTTTCCAGTACTTAATACTCGTGAGGTAATGCATTAAGTGATAGGTTTAAAAACATCTTGCTATTGTTCATCCTTAAATTTATACAGTAATAACCTGCTTATTGCTATTCTAAGTGTAGTATACTCTCTTGAATCTGTAATCCTATTTTTATGAAAAAATATATATATGTAAATGATGAATCTGAACATGCGGTTTGCTTAGAAATAGTCATTTTTGTTTACTTTTACCTAGCCAATCAAACTGTTAGTCATGTAAACTCAAATCACTCATTAGTTCAAGTTCCTATTTTACTTTAAATGTTTAGTAATTAATACATATTTTCTAATTACAGTGGAACCTCACTTAACGAGCATAATTCATTCCAGAGTCTTACTCGTAATGTGAAACAGTCATTAAGCGAAATAATNTTTTCTGTATCATTTCATTTTGCTTCAGATTTTGGGAAATTTAAAAATTATATTATTATAATTTTAATTTAATTACAGGTATACCTCGAGTTACGTCGTTCTCGATTATACATCGCTTGTCAAAAAATATATAGAAAAATAAAAATTGAGTTTGTCATTTTATTCGACTTTACGTCTGTCTGCCACAAATATTGAAGTTGTTATATCACTAGAAAAGCGTTAAAACACACTAAATCATATTAAAATATGTACATTTACAGTAAATGTTAATATAATTATCATAAATCTTAGAGAATGAAACATGAAAACATCTGTGTTTCTGTGTTGTCTTATTTAGCGGTCTTTAAGAGCTTAGTATTGGCATTTTCTACAGTAGTACCAATATCTAATGTTTAGCATCGTTGTCAGCGCCACTCGATATTGGTAAATTTAATATAAATTACCATATTAGTCCAAATATAACGCGATATTTTTCAACCATTTATTTTCCATTAAAAAATTGACTCGCACTAAATTCGNATAACGAAAAACCGGATAGATTTGAACCGCTACGATAAAACGATAAGGTTTGAAATAGTTAAGCTAATTTTTTAATATAATAATAGAAACCTTTCATGGCACGACCAAAGAAATACGCCACTGTGGAGGAACGTAAAGCTGCCGCTGCTTTAAACATTCCTCATAGGAATCTGTAATACTGCTAAAACGCCCACTAGGGGGCGTCCCGGGCTACTAGTTTACCTATAGAGAAGAGATACTGTAGAGAAATCCAGTTGCTAGTTTGCTTTGTGAATTAATGGCAAAAAACACAAAAGCAAACATTAAAACCAAACAATTGCTGGATTAAATTAGGCTAAATTGCTATTACTACTATTAATTAAATGCTAATTTAGCACTAGAGCCACGTGTTAAGTGACATTTCCCTTGCTAAATTTAGCAAGAGAAAAGCAAACATTGTTAAAAACAGTCCTTATGGCCTTCTCTTAGAATTATGTTAGAGCAAGAATGTTTAAATTCAGTTCATTTCCTGGTCATTTATTTTACAGTAAAGCATGAAGCATTGAAAGAAAATGAATGTGTGCCAAACTAACTTTTAATCCCCTGCACATTCTTTTTGTTTCTGAAGATCCAATTTTATATAAGCTTCTACCTCTCAAAATTTTTATTATGCAGACTTGTAGATGGTTATTATGCATAATATATATATGAGGTGTTGGAAAGAATAAAATCCATTACTACTGACTAAGATTGAGACTAATTTTAATGTATAAGTTTGTAGGACATAACAAAACTTTGTCAGAATAAGCACAAGCTAAAAGATATTAGTGATATTTTTTAATAAAAAATTGACTAAAATATACAAGGAAGTAGGAAGAAAATTTTATTTTACTTTTAAATATAATCGATGTACAAGTTACTCAGGAATAATGAGGACAATGCCAACAAGTCACAGATGGAATCGCATATCTTGGCACCTCTGTTCTAGACAGGAGGAGGAGGAAAAAAAATCCCAATGCTATAATTAAGATTGGCAATAAATTTACTACTAACTGGAATGTCTTTGATCTAATTTAGGCCAAAAATGTCCCGTATAAAAAAAAAACTACTATAATTAAGGTCGATGATGACTTTTCTCATCAATCAACTGGGTTTATGCTGTGTTCTAGTAGTATGCAGTGAAATTGGGATGTAAACATGCAAAAAAAATTTTTGATTATAATTATAACAAGTAGAAAAATAGTAATACTGGTGGTATATATACTGTACAATATCTACGCTTGTATCTAAAGTCACAACTCACCTATTTGTATCATGAAACATTTTTACTCAGTCAATTTTACACAGTGGCCACCAAAATCAAATGAATATATTCAGAGTTGGCCTCACAACCATTCTATAGTCTGTGTGGTGTGCAAAATTTTGTGTACAGGATCAATCCTATGAGCAGTGTTAATATTTCAGTATGATTTTTATGAATTTCTGTATATATAAATTTTATAATGCAAGAGGTTTTTAAATTAAGTTTTATTACTTATTGAATGGGTAAATAAAAATAAATTTATAGAAACATTTCAGAAGCAGGAACTTTATACAATAACTAATTTATGCTTACAATACAACTTCCAGCATATTAAGTATTCAATCATAAACATTTTTGGGTTTCTTCAGAGGCTCTCTTTAGCTGAAACAATTAAATTAAATTAAAACAATTTCTAAGTAGATATTTCGACATAATGTAGTATCAATGTAGTCATGTTTCTTGAACCAAAGAACATCAGTATCGCTCCAGATAAGATGTCTAATCCACTTTACTTTCATCTTTCACACACTAGCAAGACTTCCATATTTAAACTGATTATGACTTACAATTGGCTAAGCACATACAATTGCAGGACATTTATAGATAAAATCTAAAAGGGTACAAGATACAGACCATATAAATGCATTGATATGGATATATTATTAAATTCTCATTCCTTATAATCATTTTACAGCTACACTTTTATATTTTATATAATTTTTAAATTTTCTTGTTTTTAATGTTCTTGAATAGTTTCGTAAAAGGAAATTACAAAAAATTAGATAAGCCTTTCATTGTTCTATAGTAACTTTAGATATATTCTACTCAAGTACATTATGAAAAATTTGTGTGATATTAGCTAGTTTAAGTTGAATTTGTAAAGTTCTTACTTGCTAAATTAAACAATTTGCTGGATTTTTATATGACTATTTCAAGTCTAATTAAAATGTTCTTTTTAAAATATTTTCCAATATTCTTAATTAAGTCTGGAAAAATCTTAAAATTGTCTAGGAAAACCTGGAATTCTCACAGAAATTATTTTGAGATTGAGTAGACACCGTGATTTACTGTTTAATTCTTCTTCTTCTGGCATTATGGGCCTCGGAGATCCTTAGCTGCAGTCACAATCTTTCTCCATCTTGTTCGGTCTATAGACTGCCTCTGACAATCTTCAATTCCGAGGTCTTGAAGATCTTCGGTGACCCCATCTATCCATTTTTTTCTGGGACAGCCTCTTGGCCTCTTCCCTTTCCCCTCATAGTGAAGCCCTCGTGAAGCTGTTGCCATTATAGGAATGCCTTATGATATGGCTTAGCCACTGTAATCTTCTGGCTTTAATCACTTGTGTAATCATGGGCTTGCTGTAGGTTATCTTCAGTTCCTGGTTTGTTCTTTTTCTCCATATTGGTTCTCCGTTGACCATGATACCATTTTCCTCATAGTCTTTAACAGGTCCGAAGATTTTCTTTGGTATTTTGTTTTAGAATCTCTGTAGTTGTAGTTCCTCTTGTTTTGTCATTGGCCATGTTTCACATCCATACAGAATCACAGGTCTAATCAGTGACTCATATACAGTTAGCTTCATCCTTTTACTAAGTAGTATGCTTTTTAGTATGTTTGTGAGCCTGAAGTGCATTTTGTTTCCCTGTAGTAAGCAAGTCCCCATCTCTTTCTTGATGTCATTGTTTCTGTTTGTCAGTCCCCAAGTACTTGAAGGATTCTGTAGAGCTGAATGTCATATTTTCTATGGTTACATGTTCTTTGTGGGATTCTTCCTTTTTAGAAATAACCATGTATTTAGTCTAATCTTCATTGATGATCAGACCCGTGCTCTTGGCAGCTGTTGCTAATTTTGATGATAATCTTGTCACCTCCTCTTGAGATGCTCCAATTATGACAATGTCATCTGCATATGTTAGTAGTGACAGTTTGTCTCTTGAGTCATTTTCCCTTTTATTGTCTATCTCCTGGGCCATTCTGACAACTTTTTCTAGAAGCAATGTTAAAGAGAAGAGGAGACAGGGCATGTTGTTTCAGTCCTGTTTTGCTCTGAAAGCTGTCCGACCTTGTGGCGTGGTTTTTACTGTATACCATACTTCATTCATGCAAATTTCCACAATTCTGGAGAGTTTGTCTGGTATCTCAAACTCCTTCATGGTCTTCCACACTGATTGCCTGTGAATGCTGTCATATGCCTTTTAAAAATCAATGAAAAACAGGTGTGTGTCGACATTGTGTATTCCCAGTTCTTCTTAAGAACCTGTCTTAATGCAAAGATTGGTTGTGGCTCTGTTTTTTCGGAAACCAGTTTGATATTCACCCATGATTCCCTCCACATATGGAGTCAATCTCCTCATAACTAGAGATGACAGGATCTTGTATGTCACTTGGAGTAGGTAGATCCCTCTGTAGTTTTTACACTCCATTTTATTTCCTTCCTTATGTATTGGGATTTTGCCTGCTTCCTTCCATTCCATTGTCATTCTTTTCTGTCTCCAGATCTGCGGAATCAGATTATGGACTGTCTTTGAAAGTTGCTGTCCACCATATTTGATGAGCTCTGGTTTGATATTGTCAGTCCCTGCTGCTTTGTGATTATGTATATTTTGTATGATGACCTGAACTTCACTCTGAGTGGGTTCTTTAACTTCTGGTTGAACAGTGTGTTTTGGGAGGAATGTGACTGGAGTCATGGGGTCTGGACAATTCAGAAGATCCTGGAAATATTCTTTCCATCTTTTGGAAATATTCTTTCCATCTTTTGGAAAAATCTTTTGTTTAATGAGTGTATGATCTTGGAGGTAATGGATGATCGCCGTCAGTTAGACGAAACCTGGCCGTCTTTCTCCATCCATTTACATCTCCACAAAGACTGTCTTTATCAGAAGGCTGTAAACGTGAATTAGTTAAGTCCACGACTACGTTTTAAACTAAAACAACATTTATTTACAACAATCCTCGAGTACACTTGAAAGAGAGCTACACGTGCTCATGGCAGTGATCACCCGACAAGAAGAAGAAGCAACAATACCCAGAATCCACTCTGGGAAAAACCCTGTCCCCATTTTTCCATCAGGGATTCACGGAAAACTTGTAGAGGAGTGGCGCCATCTCACCAGTCCGTGATTTGTCGCCGCAATCTATTTGGTTCCTATGAGTTTTGCCATCTGGGGATATCCATGTTTGTTTGTGAATGTTTTTTCTAGGGAAATTAGTACTATGGATTTTCATATCTCTAGTGCTGGCTAAGTTAATAAGTCGCTCTCCATTATCATTGGTTGTCTCATGGGGGCTCTCCATTCCTATGGTGGGTTGGAAGCACCATTCTTTGCCTGTTTTAGCATTAAGGTTCCCAAGAAGCATCACTATGTCAAGCCATTGTGTTCTCCAGCTCCTCAAAGAATTCATCTTTGTTTCTTCTATCGCTAACTTATGTGGGAGCGTGGGTGTTAACCAGTGTGATATTGAACCATCAGCCTCTCATTCTGAGCTTGGAAATCCTCGCAGAAATGCATTCAAATGCCAAGATCGTGTCTCATATATGCTTAGCTACAATGAAACCAGTACCTAGTTCATGTCTAGTACTTCCTCCATATAAGATCATCATGTTCTCCAATGTGATTATGTCATCCTCCTCCCACCATATTTCTTGGATGGCTGTGATATCCATCTTATATCTCTGTAGTTCTCCTATTACCTCCTTAAGTATTCATGCTCTATAAAGGCTTCTTACGTTCCAAGTTCCTATGTTCAGTCTGTTTTTCCAGTTCCATTGTCGATTCCTTTAAAGGCTGTCTGCTTGCTTTCTTGTGACTGTTTTGTAACCATTCTATTTTTTTATATGGTGGGGTTGTTAGCTCCATGCAATAACCCCCAACCTGGAGGACCTATGTTATAATATTTATGAAAATCTTTTTAGATTTATAACGTTTGTTTGCTGAATCTTATGTTTGAATCTTACAAATGTCTGTTCAAATGTATGTTCAAATCATCTTCATCTCACTGTTTATTAATATAATATACAGCGTGTGATCGGTTAATGGACAAATCGGATAATGAACACTTTTGCGAAAGATTTTTATCTTTGGATGACAAATACCTCACAGAATAAACACAAGAAGTGACATAAAATAATGAATACTGATTGGTCTTCCCTTGTCTTCAGGCAACAATTCAGAACTTTTTGGAGCGCAGAAGACGTTGACATCGACGCTCAACCCGGTTATATACTGATTGGATAGTATTCTCCAAATTTTGAAACTCTCCCTTGTTTCTGTCAGAAAAATAAAAAGCTGAAATTACAAGTGTTTTATAGTATTTGCAAGACTGTCAGGCAAGCACTCATTAAGTTTTGCATCAGTTTTGCAAGATGAGAGTATAATAGGAAAGATAGAGTGAGCTGATGTCTGTTGTTGCTGGGCAATATGGCTTGAACAGGTCTACAGAGTAGGCCACAGTTCAATCTTATCTAAGAAAGATACAGTATAATCGAGAAGATGGAAGATTTATTTTTTGGGGTCTCCAGAATGAATTAATCAAATTCTCATAAAAACCTATGGTAAATCGATAATCGGTTAACAAACGATTCGGATAGTGAATAAAGTCTTGGATGGATTATGTTCGTTAATTGATCACCCACTCTATTAATATATATGTTGTTATAATCTTAGCCAAAAGAGCACCATATAATGCTCCACTTTCTAAGATCATATTTTGAGTGCTGATTTGGGTATTACTATGTTTAATTTTGAAAAATCTTAATATATTTATTTTTTATAGCTACCTATGGAATTGGAATCTTACTGGATTCAACACATATTGATGCTGATTATTCCTTTCTATCTTCTACGTACTGGAATGAATGGTAAAAACAATTTGCTTAATTAATGTATTACTTATATCCAATTATATAATTCTTTATAATTACATGTTGCATAGTGAACTGGAAAGAATTTGAGGGACAAGTTCTATAAATGAATTTATTAGCTTGAAAAATATGAGAATAATTAATCAAAACAACATCTAGAACAGAAATTTTAAAATAAGAAAGCAAAAAATATTGAAATAATCATCATTTGATCTTTTGTTTATATGAATTCAGACATTTCTTTTATTCAATTTATGTGCCTGATAGCATAGAGTAGATATGCTGTTTAATCAAGAATTATTTCTCATGTACAGTGGTACCTCGTACTTTGAACACTTGAAAGTTTGAACACTAAATTCCACAAAAATTTGCCTCAGAGTTTCAATGGTGCATGCAGTGAAAAATATGCTTGAAGCATAAATGTTGTCTTTTGTGTGCCCGAGTCTTCTCTTGCTCTACATTACACTTGTACGTTCTCAGTCCTTTCTTTTGTTTTATTTTTGGTGTTTATGTGTTGTTTGTTGATTTTTCACAATTTTTTTTCATTGGCAACTTTAGGGCAGCCTGTGTTAGGGCAGAACTTTTTAAACCAATTTGACATATTCAAAATTTAGGACCATCTTTCCTATACACTTTAGGAACTTTTTTACTGTTTCTACAGCATTGTGTCCTTTTCGAAACTAATAAAATACAATATGCCTGATATGCTTATCTGAAGACATTTTGACTTGATCTTGTAAAAACAAAATATTAAGTAAAAAGTATAAAATAAACTTCTGAACAAAGAATACAATTTTACATTATCAATAATGTGTTAAATTTTACAACAGTTATAATTAAATCACACATCTATGTTAAGTAAGGACAGCTGTTTTAAAAAATACATAAAAACATTTTATTCAATTCAATATAACCCCAAATTATTAACTAGAGATTCAAGAAGCGTGTGGAAGCAACAAAACCTGAAAGGAAGGTTGTAGTCGAGGCCATCCATACACTGGAGCATGTACCTCTCCCCTCTTTGTTCAGGTTGCCTTTTTTTCCTAATCCCCAAGGGGACCTCAAATTCTATTATCAACAAACAGAAAATTCATGACTTACAGCCCATTCTGCAAATATAAAAAACTAATGAACAACATTTGATCATTGCCCCATACAAGTTCATCTTATTTCGACTAAAACTTGGCCTTGATTGTAACCAGTGCCACCTTGTGCGATCCTATGTTGAATCATAGTTTGAAGCTTCTTGCATAATTGTATGATGCCATTTTTTACAGCTTGTGATGCCCTTTTTGTATAATTTGCAGATGTTACTGGTTGTAGTATTGGTGGTTGAGATGAAAAAAAGTAATGTATTGTAAAGCATGAAAGCAGTTGAGTTCCCTGGGCTATAGGTTGTTAAGTTTAAATATTAATAATTATAAATTTGCTAAAATAAAGCACAAAAAAGTGACAAGGAAATAAGATTTGGTTGAAGATAACACTTTCCTTCAACTGACTTCTCTTCTGGGATATGTGACTCACCCAANAAATATATAGCTGTTTAATTAGAAAATACAATTAAAAAGTTGGAGAAGCAATAGCAAATGTGCATAGTAAGCCAAATGCTGTTTTGTTTTTTCAATATAACATATTGTAAGGGACATGGGGGTCAGGGAATTTGTACAAAGTTGGTCAGAAGAAATCAGAGAAAGTCATGGAATTTAAAACAAAAATTTGAGTAAGAATCCTGTTTATTACTATGGTAACACAGAATGAAATTCTATTATTGTAACTTTGATAATTAGTTAGATATATGATAGAATATTTCGTATTAAATTGAATGTTTTTAAATAAATATCAACTAAATAAATGTAATCAATATTTATATAGAACAAATAACTCTTCTAAAGATGTGATTGTTTATTACTGTACCCATCTAACCAATGAACTTTATTTTTCAATTATATGATATAATTGTCTTTAGATCTCTTGAAAGCATTTGATATGGTGAATAACTAATTAGGCGTTTGCGTCAATGCAATTCAATAAACTGATGTAACTTAACCGGTTTTTCAAGACTCCTAATCTTTCAACTCAAAAAAGTCTTGAAAAACCAGTTAAGTTGCATAATCAGTTTACTGAATTGCATTGATATAAATACCTAAATACAGTAGAGTCTCAAACTTGGCCTAATGTGGACCGAAGGGTGGCCGAGTTTGTGAAAATGCCGGGTTATCGGGAATGGGGTTAAAAAAAATAAGTATGAGTGTTTCCTCAGAAAATACTGTACTGTACTTGTATATATTGCTTACTTGAGAATACAACAGAGAATAAACTGCCCAAATACCCTTAAACAAAGGAAAAGTACGTCCTTTATGAAGGCATAGAGCCTTTACTACATGAAAATGAAAATTAATGAATACACTGTGTACAGTAATTTACCCGATAAGACAGACCTCAGAAAAATACTTTGAGGCATAAAGCTGTCTATAATGAAAATTAATTAACTAAGGATTTTTTTTCCCTGCCAGGGTGTGGCCGAGTTATCCGGACTGCCGGGTTATTGAGTGCCAAGTTTTTGAGACTCTACTGTATTGGTAATCCCAAAGAAGCAAAAATATTAACTAAATTGAATTAGTACAAAAGGAAAGATATTTATTTAGTTAAAGAATTATTTTGAAAAAAAAAAAAAATAGTGTAAAAGTTAATAATAATTATTCAATGTCAAATGATTGCCAGATTAAATTGTGCTATTTTACCGCTATTATTTTTAATTAAATTCTAAATCAGTGGGAGCACATGTAGAATTTAATTAAATGGTGCTGGTGGCAACGCGTCCGCATGGTAAGCGGGAGTTGTAGGTTCGGGTCTGACTCCAGGCCGATTCTTTTCTTCCATACTATTCTAAATTATTTATTAATGTTAATTTAATTTGAATTATTAAATTTAATAAGATATGGCACTCAATATATCACTAGTACCAAATTATTTAAAATTTGATTAAAAACAATAGAGGTGAAGTAGCCCGATTTTAATCCAGCAATTATAAAACAGCAACTGCGCACTGGGTTGTGTAAAAATAAATAAGACCTACTTGAACCTTTAACCGATGTGTATAGAAATTAATCTTTCCAATACGAACGTTTTCTTAGCCCCTTCTGGGCTCTTCTTCAGGTATAGCTGGATCGAACATCAAACGAAAAAATTTGAATACATCTGAACGCTGCTGAGTTTGAATCGCATGGTTCGTTCATTTATTTCGTCACGTGATAAAGTTTGAAAGTGTTCGAAGATAACGATAAATGTCCATATTCAAGAGAAAGATATTATTAGGATATTTAAAAAAATGTGCCATTGATACACAATTATCCAATAATGTTCTCACATGTTCCCCAGTACCTTTTATTTTATTTTATTTTTTAACACTTAATAAATAGTATACCGTTGTTACTCCGTATGTAGTGCGTTTTGCCATGCCTTGGAAAGGCTGATTTCGTCTCTTGAATTAATACATGTGGATGTGTCGTATGCCTTAAAAATTTCCATCTCTTCCAACCACTTTAGGTGATGAATATGGGGTGTGGTGACAATTACACGCGCTCTATTGAAGTGCGATTCAAACTCAGCAGCGTTCAGATGTATTCAAATTTTTTTGTTTGATGTTCGATCCAGCTATATCTGAAGAAGAGCCCAGAAGGGGTTAAGAAAATGTTCGTATTGGAAAGATTAACTTCTATACACATCGGTTAAAGGTTCAAGTAGGTCTTATTTATAATCCAGCAATTGTTTGGCATATTGAAAAATGTTCCTCAAAGATCAGTCCTGTATATGATACTCAACAATATATATTCAAATTTATTTTTTTTACATTATAATTTTGACATTAGCTGATTCTTGTGTGTTTAAAATGATTTCTGATATGAATTCTTTGTTGTTGACAATTTGGAATTATTTTATTCCAATCAAATTACAAGTAAATTATTTAAAAACTAAATACATTTTATACAAGAATAAAAACAAGTCCATATCTAACTGGAAAATATTGTTATATAACTAAATGGAAATAGAATTAGTAGGAGTGATACTACTTCACAATGTTTTGGAATTATTTGATAAAAATTTAACCTGAACTACACCGATGACAATAGAAGGAAATTAGCTGTTAGACATATTTTAGAATGCACACTATTCTAGCAAATTTAGATTAATTTTCACGCTTTCAGAAGNGTCATGTAAACTCAAATCACTCATTAGTTCAAGTTCCTATTTTACTTTAAATGTTTAGTAATTAATACATATTTTCTAATTACAGTGGAACCTCACTTAACGAGCATAATTCATTCCAGAGTCTTACTCGTAATGTGAAACAGTCATTAAGCGAAACAATTTTTTCCATATAAGTTAATGTAAAATATGATAATGCCTTCCATGCCAAAAAAAATACTCAAATATTTTATGTGTATAGTTTATTCAAAGAAAATTATACAATAAACATTGTTAAGGAGTGTGAATCATCTTCAGCTTTTCTTCTAGCACAAAGTGAATCAACCTAGAATGCAATTTTGATTTATAGAAAACAAAAAATTAATTACTTATAATTTAATAATTATAAATAATTAATTTTTTACTTATACATTTTTAAAATTTAATTTTGAATCTGTCATTAAATTTAATACAAGATAGCAGCATAACTGCCTACCTCTAGTCAAATTAATTAATTTCTAATATTTACATAGCCCAAGAATTATGGCATATCGTTTGATGTGTTTATTAAATAACAGACTATGTTTGTTGTTGATTATATGTAATATGTCTGAACATAAGTATGGAAAAATATGTGATCACAAGTGACACTAAGATGCGAGTGCAAAACTTAGACTGATGTAGCATGTGCAAAATCCAGGATTTCTTCTCTCCTAGCCACTCGTTATGCAAAATGTTGCTTGTTAAGCAAGTCATTTTTTGACAATTTATTTTGCTCATTAATCAAGATTCCATTGCATATTATTTAAAATATTTTAAAAGGAAATTTTATAGTCAGAATAATTTTAATTAAAATTTTTTTTAGCATACTATCTAGAAAAATGTTGTGTTTTGTAATAAATAATGATCAATTAATTGTGTGTGTGTTTAATTTTTTTGTTAAAAGTAAAACTTTAGGGGCATCCCAAACTTTGTGCCACCACAAGCCTCAGACTGTCTTAATCTTCCTCTTGTTGGTTGCAATTTATGCATTCTCCTTTCAAGTTTTGTAAATATCAAGCATTTCAAGTGCTTTGCCAATTTTGGGTTTAAGACCAGCTTAATTACAAAGTCCATGAATAATTTTATCCTGAAAGACAGTATTGTCTTGCCGAGTTGTGAAACTGAAAGTTATATAGAATAGAAATTTTCCTAGGGTGATACTGATAATCTTTTGATTCTTGCATTTAGAGGTTGGAAAGTATGGACTAAGTAGATAATGCTGAAACATTCACTTTTTCAGGAACAACATACTTCCTCCATTGCTTGTTGAGAATTGCCAGCATAACTTCATATAAATGTTTTAACTTCTTACACAAAACTGGATATGTACAAACAAACAACTACACATTTTTAAAAACCTAAAAATTCCAGTAAATAATTTTAAATAGATCAAAAACGTTTGTCTATTAAAGTTATTATTTACTGGAATTTTTAGGTTTTTAAAGGTGTGTAGTTATTGAGAATTATCGTCATTATTATCATAGCATACCTGCAGAAATTTCTCACACCCCATATAGTTATGAAGGTTCAAATATTCAACATATCACTCTTATCAAGTAATATGGGGAGTTGTAGAATTTAAGCATGAGATATGATGTGTTTATTGCTGTCTTAGATTCTACTTCAGAAACATGTTTCTATTAGTGCAACTAGTTTGCTGCTTTTGTAAGCTTTGACACTTACTCTTTAAAACGCTTTCAAATTCTGCAGGTTATCGTCACAATATCTTTGTGGTCATTCACATCATATGTTATTTCTTTTTCATTTTCAATGGTATTATCTATATATATAACCCATTCAACTGTCCGTCTGTCCTGTAACCGTTTGATAACGGACATTAGAGGCGCCCCTATCGTGTGTCATATTTAAAACATTCAAATTATATTAACAATTTTAATTATTATTTAAATGAACAATATAAATTATTATTATTCATTTGGCCAATAAATTATTATTTGGTCAATATAACAATATAAATAATTCATTATATTTGTAATAGGAATTTATTATTGTCACGGAATGCCTGTAATGTTCACTAGGAGGCGAATAACGAAAAACCGGATAGATTTGAACCGCTACGATAAAACGATAAGGTTTGAAATAGTTAAGCTAATTTTTTAATATAATAATAGAAACCTTTCATGGCACGACTACAGTGGCTAGCCACTGTAGGCACGACCAAAGAAATACGCCACTGTGGAGGAACGTAAAGCTGCCGCTGCTTTAAACATGCCTCATAGGAATTTGTAATACTGCTAAAACGCCCACTAGGGAGCGTCCCGGGCTACTAGTATTAAAATGTGGCATGCAGCGTACAGTATGTCCGCCATGTTCCTTCCGTTTCGGATTTTTGCGAATGACGTTGTAATGCAAAGATTTTTGTTTCTGCAAACTTTTTCGATTTTCAGAGTCAAAAATCCAATTTTTATATTTATTAAGGTTTCAGTTTTTAAATAAAATCAAAATTTTAGGCTAGATTGTTTACAAATAAAACAAATTTCTTTAAATTTAAATTTCGTTTTGATACAATTTCGTAACAATTTTGAAATGCTGTATTTTTTTAAGTTGAACGATGAAATTAAATCTCTCTTCGTTGCAGAGAAACAGAGTATTTTCTGACCGAAATTCCCGAAAATCCCCAGGAATTTTTCGGGTGTGGTCCGTCCGGATATGTCGGGGCCCGTCTNAATTGAACATTCATGCAATAAATCACTTCAAAGCAATCATAGGAAATTTCTTCAAATCAAAGCGATCTGAGAGTTTCTTTTATCACCTAAAGAAAGCCTATAACTACATTGGTACTAGTACTCAACAATTTCTTGTAGTATTTATTGATATGTTTTTTTTTTTTATTTCTTTTTAGTGTTTTCTGCCCTGTGGGCATTAAGATGGAGGTAATGGATGATCGCCGTCAGTTAGACGAAACCTGGCCGTCTTTCTCCATCCATTTACATCTCCACAAAGACTGTCTTTATCAGAAGGCTGTAAACGTGAATTAGTTAAGTCCACGACTACGTTTTAAACTAAAACAACATTTATTTACAACAATCCTCGAGTACACTTGAAAGAGAGCTACACGTGCTCATGGCAGTGATCACCCGACAAGAAGAAGAAGCAACAATACCCAGAATCCACTCTGGGAAAAACCCTGTCCCCATTTTTCCATCAGGGATTCACGGAAAACTTGTAGAGGAGTGGCGCCATCTCACCAGTCCGTGATTTGTCGCCGCAGTCTATTTGGTTCCTATGAGTTTTGCCATCTGGGGATATCCATGTTTGTTTGTGAATGTTTTTTCTAGGGAAATTAGTACTATGGATTTTCATATCTCTAGTGCTGGCTAAGTTAATAAGTCGCTCTCCATTATCATTGGTTGTCTCATGGGGGCTCTCCATTCCTATGGTGGGTTGGAAGCACCATTCTTTGCCTGTTTTAGCATTAAGGTTCCCAAGAAGCATCACTATGTCAAGCCATTGTGTTCTCCAGCTCCTCAAAGAATTCATCTTTGTTTCTTCTATCGCTAACTTATGTGGGAGCGTGGGTGTTAACCAGTGTGATATTGAACCATCAGCCTCTCATTCTGAGCTTGGAAATCCTCGCAGAAATGCATTCAAATGCCAAGATCGTGTCTCATATATGCTTAGCTACAATGAAACCAGTACCTAGTTCATGTCTAGTACTTCCTCCATATAAGATCATCATGTTCTCCAATGTGATTATGTCATCCTCCTCCCACCATATTTCTTGGATGGCTGTGATATCCATCTTATATCTCTGTAGTTCTCCTATTACCTCCTTAAGTATTCATGCTCTATAAAGGCTTCTTACGTTCCAAGTTCCTATGTTCAGTCTGTTTTTCCAGTTCCATTGTCGATTCCTTTAAAGGCTGTCTGCTTGCTTTCTTGTGACTGTTTTGTAACCATTCTATTTTTTTATATGGTGGGGTTGTTAGCTCCATGCAATAACCCCCAACCTGGAGGACCTATGTTATAATATTTATGAAAATCTTTTTAGATTTATAACGTTTGTTTGCTGAATCTTATGTTTGAATCTTACAAATGTCTGTTCAAATGTATGTTCAAATCATCTTCATCTCACTGTTTATTAATATAATATACAGCGTGTGATCGGTTAATGGACAAATCGGATAATGAACACTTTTGCGAAAGATTTTTATCTTTGGATGACAAATACCTCACAGAATAAACACAAGAAGTGACATAAAATAATGAATACTGATTGGTCTTCCCTTGTCTTCAGGCAACAATTCAGAACTTTTTGGAGCGCAGAAGACGTTGACATCGACGCTCAACCCGGTTATATACTGATTGGATAGTATTCTCCAAATTTTGAAACTCTCCCTTGTTTCTGTCAGAAAAATAAAAAGCTGAAATTACAAGTGTTTTATAGTATTTGCAAGACTGTCAGGCAAGCACTCATTAAGTTTTGCATCAGTTTTGCAAGATGAGAGTATAATAGGAAAGATAGAGTGAGCTGATGTCTGTTGTTGCTGGGCAATATGGCTTGAACAGGTCTACAGAGTAGGCCACAGTTCAATCTTATCTAAGAAAGATACAGTATAATCGAGAAGATGGAAGATTTATTTTTTGGGGTCTCCAGAATGAATTAATCAAATTCTCATAAAAACCTATGGTAAATCGATAATCGGTTAACAAACGATTCGGATAGTGAATAAAGTCTTGGATGGATTATGTTCGTTAATTGATCACCCACTCTATTAATATATATGTTGTTATAATCTTAGCCAAAAGAGCACCATATAATGCTCCACTTTCTAAGATCATATTTTGAGTGCTGATTTGGGTATTACTATGTTTAATTTTGAAAAATCTTAATATATTTATTTTTTATAGCTACCTATGGAATTGGAATCTTACTGGATTCAACACATATTGATGCTGATTATTCCTTTCTATCTTCTACGTACTGGAATGAATGGTAAAAACAATTTGCTTAATTAATGTATTACTTATATCCAATTATATAATTCTTTATAATTACATGTTGCATAGTGAACTGGAAAGAATTTGAGGGACAAGTTCTATAAATGAATTTATTAGCTTGAAAAATATGAGAATAATTAATCAAAACAACATCTAGAACAGAAATTTTAAAATAAGAAAGCAAAAAATATTGAAATAATCATCATTTGATCTTTTGTTTATATGAATTCAGACATTTCTTTTATTCAATTTATGTGCCTGATAGCATAGAGTAGATATGCTGTTTAATCAAGAATTATTTCTCATGTACAGTGGTACCTCGTACTTTGAACACTTGAAAGTTTGAACACTAAATTCCACAAAAATTTGCCTCAGAGTTTCAATGGTGCATGCAGTGAAAAATATGCTTGAAGCATAAATGTTGTCTTTTGTGTGCCCGAGTCTTCTCTTGCTCTACATTACACTTGTACGTTCTCAGTCCTTTCTTTTGTTTTATTTTTGGTGTTTATGTGTTGTTTGTTGATTTTTCACAATTTTTTTTCATTGGCAACTTTAGGGCAGCCTGTGTTAGGGCAGAACTTTTTAAACCAATTTGACATATTCAAAATTTAGGACCATCTTTCCTATACACTTTAGGAACTTTTTTACTGTTTCTACAGCATTGTGTCCTTTTCGAAACTAATAAAATACAATATGCCTGATATGCTTATCTGAAGACATTTTGACTTGATCTTGTAAAAACAAAATATTAAGTAAAAAGTATAAAATAAACTTCTGAACAAAGAATACAATTTTACATTATCAATAATGTGTTAAATTTTACAACAGTTATAATTAAATCACACATCTATGTTAAGTAAGGACAGCTGTTTTAAAAAATACATAAAAACATTTTATTCAATTCAATATAACCCCAAATTATTAACTAGAGATTCAAGAAGCGTGTGGAAGCAACAAAACCTGAAAGGAAGGTTGTAGTCGAGGCCATCCATACACTGGAGCATGTACCTCTCCCCTCTTTGTTCAGGTTGCCTTTTTTTCCTAATCCCCAAGGGGACCTCAAATTCTATTATCAACAAACAGAAAATTCATGACTTACAGTCCATTCTGCAAATATAAAAAACTAATGAACAACATTTGATCATTGCCCCATACAAGTTCATCTTATTTCGACTAAAACTTGGCCTTGATTGTAACCAGTGCCACCTTGTGCGATCCTATGTTGAATCATAGTTTGAAGCTTCTTGCATAATTGTATGATGCCATTTTTTACAGCTTGTGATGCCCTTTTTGTATAATTTGCAGATGTTACTGGTTGTAGTATTGGTGGTTGAGATGAAAAAAAGTAATGTATTGTAAAGCATGAAAGCAGTTGAGTTCCCTGGGCTATAGGTTGTTAAGTTTAAATATTAATAATTATAAATTTGCTAAAATAAAGCACAAAAAAGTGACAAGGAAATAAGATTTGGTTGAAGATAACACTTTCCTTCAACTGACTTCTCTTCTGGGATATGTGACTCACCCAAGGAAGAGATGAAAAAAAAATTGGATTGGACCAGGACAACATTTTCATCCAATATTGCCTTATTTGGAGATACCTCAACACAGGAAACAGTCAAAAAAGGTATAAAAGGACCAACAAAAAGGTTAAGAAGGTCATCATTGTCCAATTTGGCAGTCATCCCTCTGTCTAGTCTTGTCAGCCACCCAGTTCCTAACAAATCAGTCACTAAAGGATAATGGACTTGAAGTGATTGTGACCATAATATTATGCATTATTGCAAAGAGTCTTCAGAAGAAGTAAGAGACTTTTCTCTCCTTTTCTAGGATGCCCAAGCCAACCAGTAATCACTGAACCAGGTGTTTAGCTCGACCCACAAAATTTATGTTAAACTCTTTCTCTCACAGATGCTAGGCACAAATAGATTATAGACTAGTCTGCTAAATATAGTAACCTGTATAGATAAATCTTATGATGTCATATTTATGGTGCATGTAAATCTGGCTTACATAAAATCAAATGTTTTGTTTTATTGTTAATTCAGTAGTTGAATGTTTTACTTTTGGGCGTCTTTGTGTGTGTAAAATTTTCCGTTTTTATTCCTTACTCTGTAAAAGTCCTACATACATGGCCGCTTGCGCAGTTTGAAGGTTCTTGAGAGCTGAAATTCACAGGTGGTGCCAGACCTGACTTGAGGGGATGCAGCTATCCCATTCACACAGTACACATTTGGCAAATCTGGCAGCCCTGTTTAGATGCTGAAGTTGACAGTGTGCAACTAGTAAATGCAATTTTTATTTTATTATACGGTATTTACATATCTTATTGTTTTCATTTTAATTTATTATTAGGGCATTTAATTGTTATATTTACCTCAAATTGTGTGTGTTTTCTGTTTAAGTTTAATGAAATGGGTGTTGTTTAGAATCAGGGAATGGATTAATTGACTTTCTATTATTTCTAATAGGAAAAATTTGATTTAAACTTTGAACAGCCTACTAGAATGAATTAAATCAAAGTATAAGGCACCATTGTATTTGAGCTAATACAATGTGCTATGCTTCCGATAAATAGTGATTTATTAGAAGCATGGCATATTGTATTATTTATGAACTGTTAATGTGCAGTCATTGAAAAAATAGTTACACTATCAGGTAGAATTGTCCAATTTCTGAAAAACTTGGCTTACAGCTATATCTCAGAGAGGTATATAAATGATTACAGTTGTGGTCTGATTATATGCCAGGTATGACACCAGTGTGCCGGAAATTTGTTACCTCAGTATCCTACAGAAATGACTTGCAGATGCTTGCTGTGTTCAGAATGTTGAGTGTATCTGTTGTTTGTAGGAGGTCAAATCCAGACATCCCTTTATAACATAGTCAAAAACATTACATACAAAATGAGCTTTATTGTTAGGCTGAACAAAACAGGAAGGTGTTTTTGTCAAATTGTCCACCAATGGGCCATTCTGACCTAACTGTGGTGAATATTGTGTGCACAAGGGGTAGACTATATGCCCCAGATAGACTACCAGAAAAGATGATTGTCTGATGATTGTCAAAAATGAATAGCTTCAACATCACCTTTGTCTATCATCCGGAGATAGATGGAACCCTGTCTCTTTCATACCATTGGCAGGTGTCTAGAAGAGACAAATTTGCATGCAAAAATAAATTTAACTACAGTATTAAGTTTACCAGGATATGGTGACTTAACTGCCTACCTCTAGCCAAATTGATTTATATCTTAATTATTTATTAGCTTTATAATAGCCCAATAATTTGCATTTAAATAATTTCAAATTGGTTTTTTTTCTTTATTTGTTACTATAATTTTTTTATTTAGGTGCCTATACAGTGGAATGTTTGAAAGATTTCAGTTGGACTGCTATGACATTAGGAATCCTTTTTCTGTATCATTTCATTTTGCTTCAGATTTTGGGAATTGTAAGTGTTTTATTATTATAATTTTAATTTAATTACAGGTATACCTCGAGTTACGTCGTTCTCGATTATACATCGCTTGTCAAAAAATATATAGAAAAATAAAAATTGAGTTTGTCATTTTATTCGACTTTACGTCTGTCTGCCACAAATATTGAAGTTGTTATATCACTAGAAAAGCGTTAAAACACACTAAATCATATTAAAATATGTACATTTACAGTAAATGTTAATATAATTATCATAAATCTTAGAGAATGAAACATGAAAACATCTGTGTTTCTGTGTTGTCTTATTTAGCGGTCTTTAAGAGCTTAGTATTGGCATTTTCTACAGTAGTACCAATATCTAATGTTTAGCATCGTTGTCAGCGCCACTCGATATTGGTAAATTTAATATAAATTACCATATTAGTCCAAATATAACGCGATATTTTTCAACCATTTATTTTCCATTAAAAAATTGACTCGCACTAAATTCGGGGTTTAAGTAATGGAATTTAATATAAACAAGGACATTTTCCTACAGAGGTTGCCTGTGTTATTAGCTATACAGTAGAGCGTCGTTTATCCGAAAGCTGGTTATCCGAAANCGAAAAAAGTCTAAGCCAATTAACGTAGAGATAAGAACCCGCTGGATCGGCGATAAAGATTCTAAAGCGTTTGTTGAGGAGATAAGAATTATCAGACCATTGTTAAGTAGAGATCGGAGTTACACAACTTGCTCGAACCATCGCCAGCAATCGGTTCCACCAATTACTCCCCTCTTTCTCTTTCTTATCGCCAAATTTTATCGCTTAAAAATTGACGTCGCCTGCCGAATCGTTCACAACTCGCAATTATTCTTTGGTGAAAACATGAAACTCGCTTTCCTCCTCTTGGCCGTTCTAGTTGCCGCCGTTGCCTCCCAGGTATGTGCCATGTTCTCGAGTGAGGATTTCGTTAACTCACGTTCGCCATTAATCTCTATTTTTAATGTTGCAGGATGTCGATCCTGAAAACGACATTTGGCAGCCCGAATACGACTACGGTAAGCCCACCCTCTTCTATTGGATTCCTAACTATTTATAAATTTCGCCTTGATATAACGGTAGTACCCCTAAATTTAATTCTTCACGTTAATTCTCGCCATTCGCTTTTTTCTAGGCCCGGAACATCCGGTCGTGGTGAAGGGCAAAAATTACATATACGATTACAAAAAATGGATTCCCACTAAGGCGGCCAAACATTCTAAATCTGGAACTACCAAAAAAGCGAAAGGTACCAGAAAGCCGCGAAAACCTTACGACTGGACCAAATGGATTCCGTCCCACGTCAAATCTTTCATTCCCTCGTCCAGCAAATCCTTCGACTGGAAGAGTTTCGTTCCAAAGGATCACCAGTCTTTCGTTCCTTCCTCCTTCGGATCCTTCGATTGGAAGAGCTTCGTTCCTTCGGATCATCAATCTTTCGTTCCTTCCGATCATCAATCCTTTGTTCCTTCGGATCAATCTTTCGTTCCTTCCTCCTACGATTGGAAGAGTCACATGCCTGACAACAAGAAGTCTTTCGATTGGAAGAGCTTCGTTCCTTCGGATCAACAGTCCTTCATTCCTTCGGATCACCAATCCTTCGTTCCTTCGGATCACCAATCCTTCGTTCCTTCGGATCACCAATCTTTCGTTCCTTCCGATCAGCAATCTTTCGTTCCTTCCTCCTACGATTGGAAGAGTCACGTGCCTGCCGACAAAAAGTCTTTCGATTGGCAGAGCTTCGTTCCCGAGGACCAAAAATCCTTTATCCCTTCGGATCACCAATCTTTCGTTCCTTCCGACCAGCAATCTTTCGTTCCTTCCGACCAGCAATCTTTCGTTCCTTCCGATCACCAGTCTTTCCTTCCCTCGGAATTTAAGGCTTTTGAATGGAAGAGCTTCATTCCTAAGGATCGCCAGTCTTTTATTCCGTCCGACCACAAGTCATTTATTCCTTCCGGCCAGAAGTCTTTCATTCCCAAAGAACAAAGGGCTTTCGATTGGAAGAGCTTCATTCCTAAGGATCGCCAGTCTTTTATTCCTTCCGACCACAAGTCTTTTATTCCTTCAGGCCAGAAGTCTTTCATTCCAAAAGAACAAAAGGCTTTCGATTGGAAGAGCTTCATTCCTAAGGATCGCCAGTCTTTTATTCCTTCCGATCACAAATCTTTTATTCCTTCCGGCCAGAAGTCATTCATTCCAAAAGAACAAAGGGCTTTCGATTGGAAGAGCTTTATTCCTTCCGACCACAAGTCANGCATTTATAAATAAAATACAGAACTGGGAGCGATTATTTATGGTTTAGCGTAGTGACAAGTAAATTCGACTTACGTCGTTTTTCATCTTAAGTCGCCTCTCCTGGAACCAATTACTGATGTAAGGCGAGGTATACCTGTATAATAAATGAAATGTTAAAAATTTTTCTGAAATTATCGTAAATAAATTAATATGTTAGAAGTGATTTTTCTTCGGTATAGTGAAAGCTAAGTCATGAATATTTTGCTTATTATTTATAGAAATTTACACTTTATTAAATTTATTTTATTGTTTGTATGTCATTATATGTAATTTCAAATGCCAAACAATGCTTATATTATAAAAATGAAGTTGTTTTAAGCAGCCATTTGTAAAATTTATTTATTTCTTTTTGTAAGAATTTTGTTACAAAGCAAAAAATTGTAGTGATAAGTTCTTAGTTGTTGCAATCTATAATGGTCTGTTCTTCTACACACAAATTCGAGTGTGTAATATTATGACATTGTCCAAATGCCAGGCTGTAATTTTTAATCTTAATTTTAAAAAACTCGCATTGGAAGTTAATATTTAACTAATTGAAGCTTGTAATTCTCTGGTCTTGATTTTCGTCTATTTAACTTCATTCTCAAAGGACAGACGGACAATAGTGCAAATGTATAGATCTACAATTTGAAAATTGCAGTCCAATAACTATTATACGATACAGGATAGTCTTGTATATCAATACAGTGATTTTTATAGAAAGGAGTTATAGGAAAATATTATGCATTTATTAAATAAATATCATAAAACAGATATAATAATACGTTGTTATGCTCATGCAATTACATCAGAAAATAAATGCACGTACAGTACTAGTTTTATTAACTTGGATGGAAATACATTTTATGTAATGAACACAGTGTTTTTAAATTAATATAACAGCCTGTTGAACATTACTTTCAAAATGTATTTTAAAAATTTAATAACTGCAATAATTATAAAATAAAATGTTGAAAAATAAACTAAAAGTGCATTATCTGTATATTAAATTTACTGAAAATACTACATTGTGTTTCTGGCTCCATATTATTATATGTATAAAATACTTACTTTCAGATAGCCAACTGTTGGCTATATAATTTAAACAGTTGGCTACCTGAAAATAAGCATTTTATGCAGATGCTAATGAAAATAATTTATCGTTAAATAAAGGGTGGCCGTAATAAAGTCTAGAAAAATAGGAAAATGTATTATCAATAAATTATGAATATTATAAAATAGGGTTATATTATGTTATTGTGTTGTCCTTCATTAACAATGCAAGATTCACTGTGAATTATTGCAATAAACATGTTACATTAATAAAATAATATATAATTTCAAGATATCATGGCCATCCTATACTTTTAGATATAAGGTAGTGTTAATGTTTATCCATACTTAAGCAAATATCCTCCTATCTTTTCGTTATTACTCAAGATTTATAATAAAATTTGATTTATTTTCAGGTATAATATGTACAAAAGCAAACATTATATATATTTCTAATAAGACTGAACTAATGGACAGAATATCTAATTAAGTATAAATATGAGAAAAATAATTGAATTTTATCAAATTTTTTTTAAAAGATTAAAAATGAAGCTCGATTTTTGCTGCTGTCTGTTCATTAAGTAACGTTTACGTAATTTATATTTGTGAAATAATACTATTTAAACTTTTATTTTTATCAAAGCGGCTTTAAAAAGCTGTTTTTCAAGTTTATATCAAATTATACAATTAAGAATTATCATTATCATACATTTATATATGTGATATGATATGATATGACTTATCACTTAGTAGAAAATCATATGCTGAACATTAGATAATTGTAACCATGAAGTAAACAAATTATTTTATCTCACACTCTGTAATTTGATACAATATTATTGTAAACAGTTATTACACTTCTTTCATTTATTCCAGTTGCTGTTTTGTCACCGTAATAAAATTTTAAAAGTTTAGAGAATATCAAAACACTTAGCTTTACAAAAATATAATGATAATTCTTAAATAAAATTCTTCTAAATCTTGCTTAAATTAATCTGAAGCTTGATTTAAACTAACTTGATGCTTTATTTTAAAATTAAAGCAATTACGGTACTTAACAACAGTTATTTTTGCCATGATTCGTATTTTTTTGTTCTTGATGTCAAATAATAATAATATACAGGTTTTAAAATTAAGAAGCCATCAATCGTAGATTTTTTTTCTTTTTGCGCACAGAATTACCTTTAAATTTCACTGCAGGATTTAACTCTTGCAGTTTTCCTTTTGTAATTAATAAACTATATTTGCCGGTTTTTGTAAAATGCTTTATGAACGTAAATAAATGATTTTCCATTTCATACATTTTTACAACTAATATATAATAGATGATGATATTCTAAACAATTACTATGAAGTTTTTTACTTTAAGATTCAATTTTCATATAAATTTTTACATTATAATTTGTCTAAATGATGAAAAAAATTACCAACATTTAAAATAATACCATATTTATCAAGACAAAAGACAAATTGTTTGTTTTTCCCAATCTTCAACATTCAAAAGTGAGAATTATAATATGAAAAAGTAATGTATTACAGGAATTCATTAGTCATTAACGTAATTTTGTAAATGCAAAGGTAGGTTAATAAAATTATAAACTCTGAAATTATTATTCGGAATTAATATACTAGAATTTTGAGTCAAAATCTTATCTGTACCAATTTATTTCATTTTAATTTAAGTTGAATTATTTTATCAGGGATTAAAAATGAAGCGAGATTGATCTTTTCATTCTTTACTTTTTAATATAGGAGTTAATTCTCTATGGTAATTCTATTCTAAAATTTAATAGAACCAAAATTTGTTACTATATTTTTCTTACTAATTAAATCTAAAAATTAAATTAAATTTTTTATTATTATTTCAAACTCTATTCTCTCTGCTTTATAACTATTTTTATTGTATTTAAAAAGTACTGATCTGTAAGGGATTGAAATGAAAAAAAAGAACTGATCCACGAACACTGCAGACTAGTTTAAGCATTACTATTGGCTAATAAGCAATTATCTTAATAAAAATATTTATTACTTTTTAATTATTAACTGGTTAGAAGAAGTATTTAAGTGATAAATTGACCACTTAAAACTGGCTGAAGAATTTATTGCATTTGGAGATTGGTTATTAACTTAAATAGCTATTTACTTAGATATTGAGGCAATCATTATTAGTTATTACAATCTTAACCAGTGCTTTAAACATTGTTTTATTTGTTATTATTAAACATTTTGTTAACAGCCTAAAATTGTTAGTGTATGCAATTAAAATACGAAATGCCCTCAGTTAAAGAGGATACTCTAAAACCTAACAGACAAATGACACTATATGAATTACTATTAATTAATGATGCTGATTGTATGATTCTTAGATTTATTAATTATAATTATTTAATTGTTTTAATTTGTTCTTTTAATTTCGAATTAATGAAACTCAAATTTCAACTAAATGTAGTTTTATGTTGTCTAATGTTATCAATATAGGAAAGTCCCGAAGTTATTACCGTAAGCAGATTTTATTATATTTATAAATTAGTTTGTTTATATTCTAAAATATTTAAAATGCATATCTTAGATTAGTGTTTCTTAATCTCTTCTTTTACTTGGGTATAGTTAGAGATTTACAATAGAAAGAACATATAATTAGACATTTAAATTTGATATTTGTGTGTGTGTGTGTGTGTGTAGTTTTTATTTTTAAAAATTAAAAATATCCCAAGGATGCATGCACCCCAGATTAAGAACCACTGTTAATACAGTGTTAATATCAATAACATGTTTAATAAATTATTGCGTGATTTGTTTTTTGTTTATTTTACTGTTTCTTACATAAATTTAATTTTATTTTTAAAATTAGGTTACCCAAGTTAATTTGAATAGCATGGTCTGTCCGGCAGTGTCCGATCCGTTCCGGGGTCAGAATTATCGTCTCTGGGCCATCGGTCACCAGACACTCTTGGTGTTAATAGCCGGAAAATTGTACACAATAATTTCTCTGACTTTGCTTCAGATAACGGGTTCATTGGAATGGAACGGAGAAAAGTACATCGTCCTAGTCAAGACCAAAGACAGACAGTTCTGTCCTATCTGCAGCGCGTGCGTTCAGGAAAATAATTGTAATGCCGACGAAGTAAAAATTAAGGAAGAGTAATAGTCACACCAAAAAAATTAATGTCATTATTTGTAAGTGACATTTTATGCAATTTTTTTCGCAAAATGGGTTAGTTATTAATTTATTATAATATATAAACACTTTGACATAAATCTCATTAAAACACAAAAGACATAAATTTGTATGATATATATTAAAAAATTTATAGAAGTAATGTCTTCTTCCACTAATGTGCCATTGGTTACTCTAGTTTATTATGCAAAATAAGTACTTATTTTATAAATAGTCATACAGTAAATGTCCTAATATATATCAAAATAGATGTACGAGATGGTCTTTTTTTATGCATTTCGAGTTAAAAGTAATTATCACTTTATAAGCACTAAAAATCAGCACTTTAAATTTTAAAACCATTTAATTTGTAATGATTTTATACTCATCGACCTAAAAAAAAAAAATAATGTATATAAATGATATAGTACATTACATTGTATAGAAATACAAATATTGAACTTGTACAATTTTGATGTATAAATGTTGCGTTATTTATATGAGAAAGAATGTTAAAATAGAATTGATATTTGTATTAGAATAGTGTGGATTTACTAACTGTAGGAAAAGTTGAAAGGAAATTTCAAAGACGATAGAGCTAACGGCTACATGATAACTTACGGAAGATTCCTAATTTCGTCGAGGGTCTTCCACATTATATCAAGTTTACCAAATTTCTGAATGGGGCATTGCAGTCGTATATCAATTTAAAATGCTTATTCACCATTGAGAACATAATTTTGTACTCAATAGTGAATAAATATTTTAATGGACAACAAAAGACATATTGTTGTGCATATTATTAGCTTTAATTCTTTCTGTCCAATTTATTTGGCTTAAACACACTTGATATATTTTAATTTCTGCAGATATAAACAAGTAGATTTGCCATTCATTCTTATTACATATGTCACAAAAAATGATTTAAAAGTATAAAACATTGTTTTATACATTTCTTTTTGGAGATTGAAACATAAATGAGCGCTCGCTTCTTTCTTTTGCAAATGTTGGAACTAATTATAAAAATTTAAACGTAACTTTCCTATGAAAACTTTAGTTAGTAAATACTTTTCTTGATTATCAATTTATAAGCTATTTATATCATAAGATTGAATTAACTAAAGTCAAATTCAGTTTCCTACTGAATAACAATTCACACACAACATTCCTTTATATAATAAATTGCTTAAAAGCTGAATAAACAATTCTAATTATTCATTAGTAATCATTACAAACATAATTTCAAGAAATGTTTGAAAAAAGTCTTATGGGAGATGAGTTTTATTCTAGAAAAGTAAGGCATAATGTTACTATTGAGGCTCATGATTTATGCCTTATATTTTACACTGTGATAAAAGCACAAGGCAAAGACAAACTTCACATTTAGATTTGAGTGCAATAAAATAAGACAAATAAGAAGAAAAACAAGGGGGAGAATTTGTTTTCAAAACCTATATCAATAAATATTTGGATAAAGCTATGACATTGGAGTTTTGATAAATGTATAAACTCCAATGTTACAGGTTAATTCTAGAATACGTGAAAACATATCTGAATGATTTTTAACTATTAAGTTTGAATTGTTTGTTTAATGATTATTAGTGAAAGGTAGTTAAGTGAACAGAAAGAAATTCCTAATTTATAGATAGTTTAACAACCATTTAAAAGATATATTCTTTTTCATTATTTTAAAGTTCTGATTTGAATTTTCTAAACATATTAAAATATTTTTGTAGCAAATTCTGGCTTGATTGAACTTCTCGTCAAGCCAGATTCCATTTGTATTATTCTGAACAAAATGGCATATTTTTTCGAAGAAAACTAAACAGATTTTATAATTGAATATAAGCACTTTCAAGGTAAATTTTTTTTTTTTTAATTTAAAATTAATATATGTAATTCTAAAACTGATTTATGATTATACTAGAGGTGAGACTAAAATAACTTGTGCATTATTATTATTATTTTGTTCTGTTATAATGAAATTTTTGAAGTAAAGTCGAACGTTTTGTTTGAAATGTTTCATAGAGGTACGCATTGTTTTAGAAGTCAAATATTTACATAATTTAAACATTTCAAACAAAGTATTTTTTAATAAAACTGAATGTTTTATTATACATTTTTAAAAGAATGTATTAGTTATAAAGATTACAACAATAACAACTTATTTTAAAAGATTATTTTATAGATTTTATATATATATACATTTTATTAATGTACTTTGTAAACTTTCCAACCACAAGAATATATATATATAAGGAACTTTCACATTCCAAATTTTAAATTGTAAACTAGTCTATGCTTTAAACAAACTGTCTGTTTCCCAAGATTCCATTTGTCTCAGTCAATTTTGTTTTACTTTGATAATTTTCTAAGAACACTCTTTCATTTCTGATATTTATTGTCAGGCTCTTATTTCGAAAATAAATTTCCTGGTATAATTGGTCACATTAAAAACAATTTGGTGGGTATGTTCTTGAGACATATATATACTGTCATTTCGGACAAATCTGGAAGTAAACCTAGTGGATTTGTATCTGGGGGACAGGAAAAGTAAGAGAAATCAAAACTTATAATTTGAAAATAAGTTTTATTCCATCAAAATAAGAGTTAAAATATGTATAGTAAGCAAATAAGTGTAGTGAATACAGATCAGATGAGCTGTTTCTGAATTTGACCTTCAGAATAAGATGAATCAAGTTCTGAAAATTTATTAATGGATTCCTTTATTCATTAGTAAAATTCCTGATTTACGAAAATTGAATTTTTCATTGATTCACCTAAAAAATTGTTTTTAATTTAAATAATTTATTCGTATTTTTGTAGTTTTATTCAAGTTTAAGTGTGTTGTTTTATTGTGAAAATCAAACGTTTTCAGACTATCTATTCCTTTTCAATCTTTCTCAAATGTAATTTTTTAAATTAATCTCATTTTTAGCTTATTTAAAGGTCGAAAGATCATTCAAATCATTAATAGTTACCATTTAAAGAAGGTTGAAGATATTTTTAACCTAGCTTTAAATAACAACCACCTGACAATTTTCATATCTTTAACTGTTTAAAGATCTCAACAGAGAATTGTTTGTACATACAATTTTCCTTGATTATTGGATAGTTTTTCATTGAGACTTATTTAGTCTCCTTATTCACAAAATTAGAATGAAATTCTTAATTGTTTAAAGACAGGAAGGCATTACAAATGCTTTTATTCATAAGTATTTAATTTAAAGAATTTTTTTTCTTTCTTATGATGAATAGTCTGCAACTTTCTTTTCCACTTAAGTACAAAATAATAAATGTAATAAGTATATAAGAGATTGCCAAAGGTTAACAAGCATGATACACTATAATAAAATATTATATAATATGAAACGAGGGTGGTAGATCGATATTAAAGTATGGAGATTTTCCGAGCTGTCGGAATTTCCTTACATGGAGGAATAAATTTTGAAAACTGCCATAAAGCTTTCAACTTTTCCTAACTTAATATTTAATAAGAAAACTCTGTGAAAAAGTTTATAGTCACAATCCCTTTCTATTGGTAGAAATTAAATTGTAAGAAATTCGACTAAAGTTTTGATCGGAATAACTTCTTTTAAGACTTTAAATAAGTTTTTTAGGATAAAGTTTTATTACATTATTCGTATAGACCAGTGATTCCCAAAGCGGGATCTACCTCCCTCTTGAGAGCTGTAGAAGACTCTGGGCAGTGCTGGAAGGCAAGAGGTGATAAAGGTGTTGGGCACTACCATCCCTTTGGGGTAATAGAAGACTGAAGGACACTGAAGACAAGGGGGTGATAGGGGTGTTGGAAGACAGAGGAGACAAAAATTAATTTTGAAACAATAAATATGTAGCATACATGTACTAAAAAGGGGCAGTAGTCCGAAAAGTTTGGGAAACACTGGTATAGACTATGTATTATACGTGACAATATAGATAATATATTTAAAGAAATTGTTATAATAAGAGAATTATGTTTAATATATATTAATTTAAATGCTATTTAAACTATTGTTATAAATGAATCAGATGTAAAGGTATTTATAATGGAATACAGTGGAATTTCTGATTTGACATTTAAGGGACCATTTGTTTAAGAATTCGTAAGACATATTACAAATCGTCAACCGACCGTTTTGGGATGTGTTTTATGCAACATTTTTTGTATTAATTCGGGTGAGACTCATCGAAAAAACTAAAAAAAAGGTCACGATTCATTTTGTGCCGTTTGTAACAAATTATTTTAATGTAAAGCCATTTATTTTGTTTTACCTTATCTCGATGTATTTACTGTATCATTAATCGTGAGAGAGACCATTAAAGCACCGAAGTTGTACTCGACTCGTATTCGATTTCCAAATGTTTTCACTCTAATTTTGACCTTGTTTGCAGCTTTGTCTTTGTATGACACTAGGTTACACAACAGAAGCATTAAGCGCGCGCAGAGAATCTCATCGTCTGGAGGAGCCTCAAAAATTACGTAGCAAAAAGGCATGCCTTTAAAATTTTAGCGAACGGTTAAGTGCCCACTAAGAGGACCAATGGATAAAACCACTGAACATTGGTCGTGAATTCGCGGCCGGCCACGTGATTTTCCGGGGTTTCTTTACGTTAGTAACACCTAAATAGGGGCCACTTTATCATAAAAGTTCTCCGGAAAGGCATCCCCTCAGAAGATTGCCCACGTGTCGGCATATATAGGAATAAAACTAAACTGAACGCTTTTCACACCCGGCAAGAATACTGGCATAACTCATAAATTGACGATTTTACTAGCTTTTTTAGTATAAAATCGTTTTTACGTAAAGGGCCTTAAAGGAGGTCGTGTATCTCTCCAGTAGGGTCGGACTTAATGACTCTCTTACTCGTTATATAGTTATAAAAGTATTAACGAATTACGAGGATCATTCATTCTATACATCACATGTCTCCTTCCATTCCTTTCATCTTACTGTTCACAAAATTTTTGCAAGTAATGAACTTGCAAAATCTACCAAAACATTAAAACATTTTTCCTTTATTGGAATAAATATTTTGTTAATATTAACAAAAACAAATGACGCCAATGTTGTTAAAAAAGTTAACAATGATACTAGAGAGAATTACCCACAACTAATTAAAACGTAAGTTACGGATAATTCGGGAAAAACATTCTGTATAAATTCTAAATAAAAAGAAAAAATCTAGCAACGAGTTGCTTAACTTTCCCGGCTGTTATGTGATTTAATTTTAAAAATAACTTTTATATTATTTTTATTTATTAATCTTGATGCCCCACACACACAATTATCATCTGGTCATGATATTTTATTATTAAAAAAAACTATGCTTTTTGTCATTTATAGTTAGTTATATGATTTTGAGGATGGGGATGAGTTTTATAAACAATTGTAAATGCTAATAATCCCACCTCTTTCGATATATGATACCCCTTTCTATATCTTCGTCCATTCGACCTTTAACCATCAAAACTCAATTCTCCTTATACTGAGTCTCAAAATATGGAGATTTGTATAAAAAAAGAATGTATATCCGGAGGGTCAAATTTGACACGATTCGAATACTTCTCTTATAGTGTATATCATATATGTGGCCATTTCATAATTATATATTAGAAAAAATTTAAATAAAATACGAGAGATGGCGCAATACGCAATTTTAAATGTCGTTGCCGAGAAAGTTAAGCAACTTGTAGTAGTTGGTCGTGGGCTCTAGCCTGGCCAACGTTAGCCTGGGGGGTTGGCCACGTGAGTTATTCACTATTTCAGAATTTGTCTTACTAATGAGTTGAAAAACCTGCGAATTCTTTATTTAATTACAACAAAATTTCGGAAATTATTTTAATAAAATAATTTTCAAATCGATATTAAAACTTATCAATTGCTCAGATTGCAACACAAAAAGATAAATTTCAGGTCGTCGATTAACAATTATGACATCATTCAAGTGTCGTATTATCATACTTTATGTACATAATTGAATAATTTCGTGGAATCAAATACAAACGGTTTCTACAAAAAATCAGCAATATTATTATTTATTGTAAAATATTTAAAATACAGTAAAACCCGCGTAAATCGGAATTTACTGTATGCAATTAGAGTTGTCGTTTCTTGTAATTATAAATGTAATATAAGTGATCGTGTTCATCCTTTTCGTTTATTACAAATAACTAAATTGTAAGAACGTTTGAACAATTGACAGTCTGACTAATGTAATTTGCTCTGTCAATTTTTTTGCTGTGCCCTTGTCGGGGCAAAGCTTGCAAACAAATAATTACGTCAATTAATTTTGGGTTATTTTCACAAGTAGATTATACAATACAGTATTGTATCAATACAAAAAGACACCCTCGATCACAGACCCCTCTGTCTATCTCAACCGCTTTTACGATTATAATTTATAGAACGTTTTCCTCGATACCAGGAGCAAATGCACCATTTTCTCCCTCTTCGTACACCTATTTCATTACAATTTGTCATTTGTCCGTTTATTATGAATAAATATTCATAATAAATGAACGAAAACGATGTTATTTAAGTTGTTTTTAAGATTTAAAGTTACGAAAATAATTGTATCAGAACTTGGACTAAGTATAAGACAAATCATTATTATGAAACAGATAAGAGCACTCGAATGGAAGAACTAAATGATAATTAAATAATCGGTAGCGCCGATAAGTTTTGTTTTGCAAATTGCTTATAAACAATCCCCTGGTTTCAGCAATCGCTCGAGAGTTTTCACAATAAAGTTGTGATGACACTGATGATTTTGGAGGTACAAAAATTAAATGCGTGCACATTTAAATTACGAAAATTTTCGGAGAATTTGCTAGTGCTTTCTTTTTTCTTATTTTAAATAAAGGGGTCCTGGCACCCTTCATTTGTTTTGTGTCCTTGGTATTTAAGAACAGTTGCCTTGATATGCCATTGTTCTTAAATACATAACGACCTCCTGGACAATCGTTTCGAGCCTCTTTGAGAACGAATAACTCCTCTTAAGAAAGTAGAAATCGTTTCGAAACGAGATGAGGATTGAATTTGTTTTACTAAAACAATGTACGTACGCTATTGTCAAATCGACGCCATTTTGACATTTCTTCGTTACATAAAGGTGAAAATGACGACAAATTCACCCAAATGGCAATAATGCAATGTAATGTTAATGCTTTGTAAACAATCTTTTTTTTTTCAGACTTATAAATTCCGACTGTATTTTCTTAATTTCAAGAACGGTGATAGATAAATGAAACTGAAGACCGGGTATGGGAATCTTAGGAACAGGAGGGAGGATCGATTAACAATATACGAATTTCCGATTCAAGACGGAAGTCACGTTATTTAAATTCAAAAATTCCCCCCCCCCCGAAAACAGTTAGATGATCGGAACGACTCCATTGCTAACGGGAAAGTATGATGTACAGGGATAAGCCACTACTAATTTGAGGTGGAGAGCATATATTATAAATTAAATAAACTAAAAATATTATAAAAAATTGCAGCCCGGTAAAGTGTGTTGTTGCATACCTCAGGTAGGGACACTTCTCATTTCTTATCAGTTTACTTAATAGAGCTGCCAGAAATATTCTCCCCCTCTGTTTTGTATTGTTCTTCTAGAGGCACTAATTCCAGAATATCTTTTAGGAACTTAATGACTTCCGAGTTTATGAGAAATAAATTTAAAGATGATTTCAAGTTCTGAAAATCAAAAAATATATTCTTCGTTCACTGAAATACCCTGCAGAACCTCAAGTATTACGTTCTCAGTTTTTAATAGGAATCTGAGAGGTTTAGCGCATTTCTCCAAGCCTTTGTCCGCTAACTTAAAGCCTTATTCTTCTCTGCATTGAGTCCAAAATCTGAATTAGTTTCTTTGCTTTTAGGGTTTACAATGTATGTCCGAAGACCGCTCAAGTTTTATGTTTTCGTAACTAATAAAAATGGATCACGGCTAGTATTTTTAATTGTTTCCACCCCTTATGGCACACGGGGTGGAAACAGATAAAACATAAAAAAACAGGCATTGATTACCTGAAAACTTATTTGGAATAAACTTCAAAAAAATGTATTAAATAAGTTACGATGACGTAGCAGGAAGGTATTCGCTGGTTGGCCATCACAGCAAGAGTAAAATTTTTGTATTCGTTGGCGGTTGCGTCACGTGGTATGGGAAGAGGCTCGTGTAGTTAATAGTAACGGACGTAACATTCCTCTCGCCCCGTGAGCCGGAAGAAGCCGGGTGTGAGAGCAAAAGTGAGATGCAAACTCGTTAGAAATTCCCAAAAATGGCTTTTGAATCTGGAATTTCGTACGAAGGAAAGTTTTGGTAGAAGTCAGACAGCCATTGAAAGTGGAGGATATTTCCGTCCGTTGTTTTCCATTGGAATCGAGTCAGTGAGGAGCGTGGTAAAGGTGACATCAACAAATATGGGCTATCTACATTTAAATGCAATCGCCAGATAAAGGAAACGCGATAATATCGAAGCTCTGACTTCAAAATTACAATCAGATTGGATTTACGTTTACGTTTTCGGATCCGAACGATATTTTCATACTAAATCGAAGGTGGAGAGAACGATTTGAGCAAGACGACGTGAGACAGATCTCGAGAGAGCCGCTCTCGCTGCTGAAAAATTCGAACGGGAACAGGTGGGCAAACGGTTCGACCCACGAAAAAAGTCTAAGCCAATTAACGTAGAGATAAGAACCCGCTGGATCGGCGATAAAGATTCTAAAGCGTTTGTTGAGGAGATAAGAATTATCAGACCATTGTTAAGTAGAGATCGGAGTTACACAACTTGCTCGAACCATCGCCAGCAATCGGTTCCACCAATTACTCCCCTCTTTCTCTTTCTTATCGCCAAATTTTATCGCTTAAAAATTGACGTCGCCTGCCGAATCGTTCACAACTCGCAATTATTCTTTGGTGAAAACATGAAACTCGCTTTCCTCCTCTTGGCCGTTCTAGTTGCCGCCGTTGCCTCCCAGGTATGTGCCATGTTCTCGAGTGAGGATTTCGTTAACTCACGTTCGCCATTAATCTCTATTTTTAATGTTGCAGGATGTCGATCCTGAAAACGACATTTGGCAGCCCGAATACGACTACGGTAAGCCCACCCTCTTCTATTGGATTCCTAACTATTTATAAATTTCGCCTTGATATAACGGTAGTACCCCTAAATTTAATTCTTCACGTTAATTCTCGCCATTCGCTTTTTTCTAGGCCCGGAACATCCGGTCGTGGTGAAGGGCAAAAATTACATATACGATTACAAAAAATGGATTCCCACTAAGGCGGCCAAACATTCTAAATCTGGAACTACCAAAAAAGCGAAAGGTACCAGAAAGCCGCGAAAACCTTACGACTGGACCAAATGGATTCCGTCCCACGTCAAATCTTTCATTCCCTCGTCCAGCAAATCCTTCGACTGGAAGAGTTTCGTTCCAAAGGATCACCAGTCTTTCGTTCCTTCCTCCTTCGGATCCTTCGATTGGAAGAGCTTCGTTCCTTCGGATCATCAATCTTTCGTTCCTTCCGATCATCAATCCTTTGTTCCTTCGGATCAATCTTTCGTTCCTTCCTCCTACGATTGGAAGAGTCACATGCCTGACAACAAGAAGTCTTTCGATTGGAAGAGCTTCGTTCCTTCGGATCAACAGTCCTTCATTCCTTCGGATCACCAATCCTTCGTTCCTTCGGATCACCAATCCTTCGTTCCTTCGGATCACCAATCTTTCGTTCCTTCCGATCAGCAATCTTTCGTTCCTTCCTCCTACGATTGGAAGAGTCACGTGCCTGCCGACAAAAAGTCTTTCGATTGGCAGAGCTTCGTTCCCGAGGACCAAAAATCCTTTATCCCTTCGGATCACCAATCTTTCGTTCCTTCCGACCAGCAATCTTTCGTTCCTTCCGACCAGCAATCTTTCGTTCCTTCCGATCACCAGTCTTTCCTTCCCTCGGAATTTAAGGCTTTTGAATGGAAGAGCTTCATTCCTAAGGATCGCCAGTCTTTTATTCCGTCCGACCACAAGTCATTTATTCCTTCCGGCCAGAAGTCTTTCATTCCCAAAGAACAAAGGGCTTTCGATTGGAAGAGCTTCATTCCTAAGGATCGCCAGTCTTTTATTCCTTCCGACCACAAGTCTTTTATTCCTTCAGGCCAGAAGTCTTTCATTCCAAAAGAACAAAAGGCTTTCGATTGGAAGAGCTTCATTCCTAAGGATCGCCAGTCTTTTATTCCTTCCGATCACAAATCTTTTATTCCTTCCGGCCAGAAGTCATTCATTCCAAAAGAACAAAGGGCTTTCGATTGGAAGAGCTTTATTCCTTCCGACCACAAGTCATTTATCCCTTCCGGCCAGAAGTCTTTCATTCCCAAAGAACAAAGGGCTTTCGATTGGAAGAGCTTCGTTCCTAAGGATTACCAGTCTTTTATTCCTTCCGATAAGAAATCTTTCGATTGGAAGAGCTTCGTGCCCGAAAGTCACCAGAATTCCGACTGGCACAGTTTCGTTCCTTCCAGCTTTCGTTCTCACTTAGGAAGCGCATAAAGACCAAAGACAATACATATTTAAATTAAAGACTGATATTTTCGGCAAGAACGTTTAAATAATTCTCTACTCGTTTTTATATTTTAGTGTTTCGGAAGTTTCAAACAAATTAACTTTGTATTATACGTATTATAAAATAAAAAAAAATTTCCACAAATAAACTGTCCTGGTGTTAAAACAGACTTTTCTAATGCAGTTAAACCCGTGTAAAACAGAATCGCACGGTACCCGTTTTGAACAGGTTTTACTGTATTATTTTCTCAGTTGTTATATATAACAGAGGGAAAGTATGGCTAGCGTAAAAACCTTGGGGATCAAAAAATAACCCCCAAAGATTTAAAAATTCTTGGACTCCGGGACTTTGAAACATTCAGAAATGCAAAAATATCGGGTTTTTCTGTATATAAGGATATTAGTGTGTGTGGGGGGAGCACAATTTTGTTCGCCCACTTAGAAGTTTAATAACTCCTGTGCTTTCTGCCGAAAATTTCTGAAATTTTGCAGGGAGGTTTGTATATTAGTGGCATCGATGCTATTAAATTTTCATTGTTAAAGATCGAGGGGATGGGAAGATAGAGGTTTTTAAATACAATCTCATAACGGATGGCGCCACAAACAATTTTAAATTTTATTTGTATTTATTTTATTCAATAATCAGGCTTATCTGTAGCCTACGAAATAGACACAGGTCGGGAAGTAGTTCAATTTACCGCCACCAGGATGACTTTTCGACGCCATTTTTAAACTTACGCCAATCTCCTGTCCATGTGAAATTAGTAAACAGTTTTTCTGGAGTGAAAAAAAACCAAAGATAAATAAAGAGTACTTTTTTATTACCGATTTCCCGTTTATAATATAGTGAATTTTAACTTTAGAAATTATTTATTAAACAAATTTTCGATTTTCTTTTATTTAGAAAGGACATTGAATTAAATTTTATTTCCGATTATTCCTGTTGCCAAAGTGGAAACATTTCGTAATTTAAGCTGGAAGTCCTGTTTTACTTCACATTAATACCACGTTCCGGGGTTTTTGCAATCTCTTGAAACCTTGAAAGCAAAAAAAAAGGGGGGGAAATTCTATATGTGTGTGTCTATTTCGTTTAATATCTTAGGATTGGGATTAAGAAACGAAGTTTGGCATGGTAGTTTGTGTATAAGGGGCATTGATGCTATTAAATTTTGATGGTTAAAGGTCGAAGGGATGGGGAGATAGTGGATAACGTGGATCACGTGCCATATCTGGAGAGGTGTCATACTTAATAAAGACTTCACTCATTACAGTCGACCCCCTATAACACTGTTGATTATTCCGTTTTATATGAATTCCATGTCGTACGAGTCACTTAGATTTTACAAATACGTGTGCCGGGCTGTAAACGGCTCATGTATCTGTAAAATCTAAGTGACTCATACAACATGGAATTCATATAAAACTGAATTTTCAACAGTGTTATAGGGGGGTCGACTTGTATTACATTTACAATTATTTTTAAATTCATCTCTACTATCAAAATTAAGCTTTCAACTATTTTAAAATAATTAATAATATAAAAGTTATTTTTAAAACAACAGCCTACAGGCCCATTATGGGTTCGGCCAGGCCCACAATGGGGCTGCCGAGTGGTGAGGGACGGGGCCCGACATATCCGAACGGACCACCCCCGAAAAATTCCTGGGGATTTTTCGACCCGTTCGGATTCGAGCCCGGGTCCCCCAAAGCGGCAGGCTGCCACCTTGACCGCTTGGCCATCCGGCCACACAATTTATCAGCTTTAAGTGTGGTGGTGAGTGGTGACTAAACAATCCTACAGAAGAAATGTCATTACTTTTACATCTATGGCTTTATTTTCGTATTTATTCAGAGATATCGAAGACGTTTGTGATGCTGATTTCTCGAACAAAATATCATACTTAACAGACTTTTCGAAAAGGAAGAATGGCGGCCTTTATTGTACAACATGTTTGGTGGAAGTATGGACATATCTTTCGAAGCAATGGTCCGATTTTCCTGAAAATTTCTAAAAATATTTTACCCTAATACTCAAATCTACCTGTCAAATTTCAGAAAATTTCCACAAAAGGCACAGGAACTATAGAGCTTCAAAGTGGGTGAAAAAATCGTGCTCACAACACATATACAGAAAAATTCCCAATTTTTTTGGCATTTCCCGAAGTTTCAAGGTCCCGAATCCAAACACGTAAAAACTGTTGTGGCCAATTTTTGTTTTATATAACAGTTAGGCCCTTTATTTTCATGTCTGTTTTAGCCTAGAGGACTAATGAGTTAAAATGTAAAAAAGGGCAACGACTAGATTATCGATTCAATTCGGATGCCCTGAAAGGCCAAAGATAAATTAGTCAGAGTGGGCAACCTTTTTTGATGTGCGAGCAAATCCTAGACAAAATTTTCTTACATGATAAGCGAAATTTTTAGGAGCCCTTTCCGTCTGGCTGCCTGGTGAATGGTACAACTGAGCGGGATAAAACTTCTAAATAAGTACTGTTTAACGCATAGATAGATGGAAAAAAGTCGTTAGCGTGCCACGTTTGTCACGCGTACCAAGGATTGACCACCTCTAGTTTAAGTTCTTGACGCTTTCGCAGTCCAAACTACGAATTTCTCTAAATACGAAGTGTTTCTGGTTGACACTAGCCTTATTTTTCCTACCGACGCGTGTTTGTTTAAGTGGGAAGGACACCTGATTCTACCTTCAAGAAGATTTCCGGGTCTGCCATGATTCAAACCCGGTCTCGTGGAGTGACTGACTAATGCCTTTACCGAGTCAGTTAAAAAAATATGAAGACCGAAAATGTGTTCGAAAAATGCGACGCTTTATTTAATCTCTCAAGAAATATAGCTTCGGAATTATGTACAATTGTCTTGGGGAAAGGAACCTTGGCAGAGAGTCCTTCCAGTTTAGGAGACAGAAGGGCGGTGGGAGAATGAAAACGGCAGAAAGGAAGAAAAAGAAGAGCTTCAAGAGATGATCAGTTTTCCTTCAGAGTACCCATATTTGTCTTTGTACTCGTCGAACAGTTGCTGCAGACTCTCGATGTAATCCTGATGCAACTTCTGGATCTGTTCGTCGGTCGGATTCTCTGTCTTCTCCACTTCGATAGGCTTTCCCACTGAAACGACAAAGAAAAAAACCAATCAGATTCTCACACTTCGTCCATTACTATTCTTACGACGGTCCGTTATCGATGACACTGTCTTATTCGGCTCCTAAGAAACGCCTATAACAGAAATTTCGTCCGGAAACCAGGCCGTTGGGAGGACAATCTGGGGAATTTTTCTTAAACTCGGAAAATTCTTAGGGTGTGTAGTGGTTCCTACTCCTATAAAATTAATGTTGTTTTTACTAATAAAAAAATCTTTAAAAGACTGATATTAATAAAGGAATATTCTCTATGTATTTCATTAGTTCAAAAAAAGGCAAAAGGGATCCTCTTATTCCGGGCCCATACCAAGCTCACAGCCCTACCGGAGACCGCCGATCGGATTCAGATTTTGTGGTTCACCTGACCCATAGACACGACGATTGAGGGCAGATAACACCTTAACATACGAAGAAAGCTTTAGTCCAGAGATGTTACTTTCACTATGTAGAACGGCCCGGTTCCCCTTGCTCCACCATTGGAGCGTGCGTTTCAAAATGGAAGGTAAATACTCACCGACTGTGACGATTTCCTTTCTGAAAGGCATGTAGCCCATATTGTATTGGAATACGCCTCTTCCATAAAATAGGGGTGGCGAAAATCCCAGGATCTTGGTCAGGCTGTTCTGCATCTTCCTGAGGAAGGATCCATCCGGGTTTTCCAATTGTTTGAAGATGTCGTTTTCTCCGAACGAAAAAGAAGGAACCAGCGAAGCCCTGTCATTAAATTGTAGAAGTTTGAGTAAATCTATTTTCTAAGTAGTATTTTCTAAAGTTGAATATTCGTTCAACCCTGGGTCTTTCTCCGGTGGAACGTATTTGCCACCAAACGTTCGCAGTCACACCTCGTTGCCAGAAACTTGTGAGTAAGCCTTAAAACGAATACTTTTTACCGTGGCAGTCGGGTATTTCCGATCCGACAGACTTAATGTTGTAGGTCGATATAGAGAGAAACCGACAGATGGGATTAGCCAATAACGGGTGCGGATAAGAGTAGAAAAAAAAAAGAAACTCACCCGTATCTTAGAGCCATCTTGACGAATCCTTTTCTTCGTCGCAAAGTCAAGGTGACGGTTCCCGGGTGAGCGTCCAGAGCTTCGGCTGCCCCTCCGATGACCAGTACCAAGGCCCGTCCTTTTCCTTTTTTGGTGAGAAGCCATTCGATGCCCTCTTTGGTGGCCGCGCACGTACCTTTTAAAATAACACAACATTACTTACGTCGTCTCTAAACGCTGCCCACACTAATGCCTTCAATTGCTATCAATCTGAGAAATTATACGTGGTTTTGCTCCCGTACAGTGGGGATTTTAATTGTATTTTTATCTCGTGTATAATTAGTTGCAGAATAACCTGGATGCGTATTAAAAAACTCGAATAGTATCCACATCCCTGTACGAAGTTTTTGTCCTTAACATCAAAATGCGCTCAAATCGTCTTTTAAGGAGAATCAAAAGTACAGTAAAACCTGTGTAAACCGGACTCTCGCGGTACCGAATATTTTATCCGATTTGGCAGGGGGTTTTTTTTACACAGAAAATCACTGCGTTTCGAATAATTCTTCCCGTTTAGGTAGGTTTCCGTGTTATTAAGGTTCCGTTTTGGACAGGTTTTACTGTATAGTAACCTCTACATCTGGTGGTAAAACCTCCAACGCGCTCCTCATTCATAGTTACCGTTTTGGACGTTCTTACCTTCAGATTTAGAGGTAAGTTTGGAAGACATTGGATTGTTAATAGAAAATGGCGTCGGTTACACTGGGTAATAAAATGAAAGCTATGTTTGGCGTTTGGAGAATCTCTCTTGAGTGTCCAACAGCAATCAGCAAGCATTCTTGAATTCCACTGGCCCTGATACCTCTTTTCCACGATAGAGATATCCCAGTGTTCGTCACTGACAGCACCAAGATTGTCTGGGAAGAAATCCAAGATATGCATTTTGAGGGACATATTACATCCCATATCTTCGTAAGAGCCCATTCACAATTTCGTAGTAATTTGGAACTACAAAGCTCAAATGTCGAGGACAGCCTTTTGCCCACTCTGTCAGACATTTTACACAAGTTGAACATATGATATGTGGTGCAGAATTCTTATCCTGATCGCCCACTTTACAATCAAAATATAGTTCATAACATTTTTTAACAAGCACTCACATAGAGCTATAAATCACAAGACAAACGGAATTCATCTTCACTCAATGCAAATACCACAAATTCTGTGCAGTAGTGTCATGAGTCATGTGTGATTCATTAGTCTGCTATCTGGGTAACAAGTTGGTAAAACAAACATGTTAAACGGATCCCACCTTTGTCCCTTCCCCCCCTGCAAGAGGTGCAGGAAAGTTTCTGTGACGGCCAGACACGGAGCCAAAATTTAAGTCTATGATTACGGAAAATCAGAGGGTGATAGAAAAATTTCAATCCCATATTTGAAATTAGTACAAATAGTTCTATTAGACACAATTTCTCTCTTCTGTGTGCCAAAAATCATGTCGACCAGTGTTATCTACACACCTAGAGGCTTTTACTTTCCTACGTTTTGTAGAATACAGTAAAACCTGCCTAAAACGGAACCTGAATAATACGGAACGTAAGGTAAAAGATTAAACTCTGACCCTTCCATCCCGGGTTTTTTACATTTATTGGCATTTTCACACTCCACGAGCCCATGAAAAACTTACAAAATGTGTGTACTGTCTGTCTATTTTGCATTATATCTCAGGACTGGACGAACGAAAAACTTGGCAGGGTTATCTTCAATATGTGGGGCATAGGTTTTATTAACTTTCGGATATTATAAATCGAGGAGAGGTGAAATAAAGAGGGGTCGTATGTCATATCTTGAGTGGAGTCAAACTTAAAAATTTGTAGATAAATTATTTATAGAAAAGGAATGATAAGACTCTTATATAATCTTGTGTGCTATTGAATAACTTGATTAGGGTGTTACGAAACGTTAGTAAATAAAATAGTCATAAATAGAATTGGTGAAAATAACATCTAAACACTTGAAAGCAGACATATATCCAATTGATCAAATTTGGCAAATACTCCCATAATATTGCTTTAAATTTACTAGTAATTAATAGAGTACCAAGGTGTGAATGGGGTTTGACTATGGGGAAGAATTTCTAACGGGAGAGAAAGCTAGAAAGGTAAGGCCCACCAGTAGCACGAACACCACCAAATACTAGAAGTTGATGAGTTTGCGCCTGACCATGTGGAGTTTTCTGGGTTTTCTTCACGTTTGATACCTAAATAGGAACCAGGAGGATTTCTCATAGAAAGTCCTCCGAGGTGTCATCCCCCTTAGCACATCACCTAGGTGTTGCGTTACCTTTATCTTAGAAGGGCGTGCCCAAATTAATAACTTAATTAAAGAAGATTGCGCACCGATTGTCTTTAAAATGTGTTCCTCCCAGTGTTTGCCGGAAGATAAAAAAAAAGGTTCTTCCGATCTAAATAGATTGGACCATTACAAAAAGTTAATCGAATGATGGATTAATTCTCAGAAAACGACGGATTGGGGCCATTTCCGATGTGACGACTTCCTTTTCCTCCAGCGAATCTACGAGTCGGGATGACTGTCAAAAATATGGCGGTCGCGCGCGCGTAAACTCGAAAAAAAAAGTCGTGAGTTACTTACCCGTGGCCAAGATGAGTTCCCGATGGAACGGGAACCAAAACTGTCCTTCGAGAGTCAATAAGTGAGGCTTCATTCCGGGAAAGACACGTGAAAAATCGTTAGCTTCGGTGGCGAAGTTGCAGAAGGCTCCGGCGCAGACGATACCATGAGGGTGGTAGCCCACGATGTAGTTCTTTTCGGGGCTCAGTTCGGCCGTCTTTACCAGTTTGATGGGAAAGTAGCTCTTGAAATACTTCCAGACGGTCCAGTTGCGCACCCAGTCGAATTTCCTCCCCCCTCGGTTGCAGATGTCTCTGTCGTAGAGGACCCAAGCGGCGTACAATAGTGGCACAAAGTGAAATTGGGTGAAGAAAAAAAGGTACAGACACAACAGGATGCCGCCCACTCCCACGAAAAAGAAGCTGGTACAATAATAGAGGACGGCCGCCGTCTGTAACCGGCGTTCTATGGGAATAAGAAAGGGGGCGAACTCGATCCCCAGGATTTTCATTTTGCTCGAGCTAGAAAGAAAACAGAAAAGTCGCGTCAGACCGATTCGCGTAGACAGGAGACGGCGAAAGCGCCGCCGCGCAGCGTCATCGACCTCTACCTACTTAAGTTATATACAGAAAAAGTTTACGTCGCTTCGCGTAGTTACGTGTATTACCGTACGTCCACTCGTTCGAAAAACCGAACTTTCGGAAGGCGCTGCCCTCCCGAAGCGGAAGTAGACGTTTCGTCATTATCGGAGAGCGGAAGCGCCGCCCAGCGCCTTCGCCCGTCGCTTACCTACACCGCCAGCCGAATCTTCATTCTTCCTCCAGACGAACAGTTGTTTCTTTCGATCGGCGGTGGAGAACTTTAATCCCATGAACGAATGTCGTTTCGTCCAGATAACGATAATGAAGATCCGCCTCCCCCTTATCGCTCAGTTAGTCGTTTATCGCAATAAACACGCCTCGCGCTTCGAAGGTACTCGGCGCGCCGCTCGACGCCGCGATAAGAACGATAAAAGGGAGCAAATCTTTTTTCGTCTGTACAATTTTTTGAGTCTTTTACGTTAAACGAACGGCGGCAACAAGAATTACGCTTATTTGTTAGCGGTTCATAAATAGTCGAGCTTTCAGAAACGGAAGCGCTCTCCGGGATCCAATATGGCGACGGAAACCAGATTCGATCCAGAAATACGTTTATTTTCCTGAAAAATGTACAAAATTAGAGGGTCATTCTCCTGCCAACTCGTGCAGTTGATCGGCCAGATTCAGAGCCTCCTCCCAACCCTCGCAGGATCTTAGCAAATTCTGTGGTAGACACTCTATACCGTAGAAAGCACCGGCCAGGGCGCCCGCCATGCTGGCAATGGTGTCGGTGTCCCCTCCCAAAGAAACGGCATAAAACAGAGTCCTCTCCGCCCCGTTATCGGTGGGCCACTCTTTCAGGGGTCGAAATCCCCTGAGGAAACAGTACAGAGCGGTGGGCACCGATTCGGCCGCCGAAAGTCCGTGTCCTAATCGCGACACTACTTCTTCCGTCGACGGGGGGTTCGCTCGGCCCGACAGTTCCTCCACCATCTTCAGTTTGGCGTCCAGTGCACCCGTAGAATCGACCGGGCACAGGAGATCCGCCACCCAGCGGGCCGGGTCGGGCCGTTCTAGAAAGAGGGCGGCCCGACTCAGGGCTAGACTCTGAAGAACCGCTCCTCCGCATCCCACTGGATGGGCGTGGGTCAGTCGAGCGCACTCTTCGGCCTTTTCGGCAAGAGTCCGAGGTCGACGGTGAAGCCACAGTGCCAAGGGTGCTGTCCTCATGGCCGCTCCGTTCCCGTACGAGCCTCTTCCTTCAAATTGTTCTCGAGCCGGGCCGAAGACGTCACGATAATCGTCGTCCTTCAGCTTCCCGAAGACTTTAACCACGTTGGAGCCGTAACCCCGATTGGGATCCCGGAAGTATTCTTCCGTAAACTTCCGGGCTGCGTCAACGGCTTGGAAACCTTCACTGTCGAGCAGAGAGCGTGCCAGAGCCCACGTGCAGGCGGTGTCGTCGGTGTAAGGAAGAGGTTTCCTACCCGGTTCCTTTTCCGACCACTTACGGAACTCGTCGGTCAATTTAGAGGTCGATACCCTCTGCATTCCTTCGAAGGGAGCGCCCAGACAGTCTCCCAACAGGGCTCCGGCCAGGCAACCTCGAAATTTTCCTAAAGAGACGGACACGCGACCACCACTGCCGGCCGCCATCTTGCTTCGGTTCGATCGCCACTTCCTCTTCCGTCGTCGCCATCTATCGGCACGGGAAATAATTACGTAAAAATGGAAATATTACAGAAGAGAATTATCTCCTCCGAGACGATAAAAATAAACGTCAAACTTAAAATACGATAATAATTTACTGTCGTCCTAACGGAAAGAGTTTCGTTTCCCGTTTTTAAAAGTGAGATAACGACGTTCGACGGCGTAACGTGATTGGTTAGTTTAAATCAATGCGATATAATATCTCATAATTATCACTTTGTTTTAAAATGTTTAAAGCTTACTCCAAATAAAACTTTTGATCTCGAGATGGCAATTCTCTCAGCAGCCTTATGGCCGCTTTCACGAGATCTGGATGTTTGCCCGGACGAGTAAAATCCACAATGAATGTCAGTCTGCTGAGTAGTTAAGGGTATTGCGAGGCATGAGACTTTTCACATCACATGTGTCCGCGTGGTATGAAAAGTATCATGACTTGCAACTGGAGAAAATGCGTGTATAAATCCTATATTCGGTCACGGATAAAAAAAAAAGTCAGTTCGTTGCGTTGAGAGACTTGAGATCGAATCTTCAGTGGAGAACCTAGGGAGTGAGTGGGCCAAAGAGTCCTGGCACCCCCAAAGCAAAAGGAAGAGAAACATTAGTAAATTTTCCAAAAATATTTTCCTAATTAAATTCATATTTTTATTTATAATATGTCGTGTTTTCTATTTCTATGTTACTTATGAATTAGAGGGTTTTTAAAAAATTTTTCCGCCCAGTGGACGCTAAGAGTGCCTCTTTTATCTTTTAGCAAGCTCGTTATGGGTTCAGTTAGGCCCACAATGGGGCGGCCGGTTGGTGAGGGATGGGCCCGACATATCCGGACGGAGGGATCATTCCTGAGGATTTTTTGACCCGTCCGGATTCGATTCCGGGTTTCCCAAAGCGGTAGGTTGCCATGTTGACCGCTCGGCCATCCGGCCCATGTAAATTAGCGGTCGCATACGGGGAGAATTTTATTGAGTTCGCATTAAAACTTTTTATAACGTTTAATTCGGCTTCCTCCGTGATTAAATCTTGAGTGCGCAACTGAGAATCTAGGCGGTTGAACCTAGGAATTTTTTCGTAAATGCCGAAATTTCAATTAGTTTTGAAAAATTTTTCGGAAGTGAAAAGAACGGAAGGTATCACATGAAGAGGAAAAATATATATAAGAATTGAACCTTTACATAATAGAAGAAGTAATTAGTAGGCCCTATAAGATAGTAATGTCTTTAAGAAGCAAGATCATTTTTCAGAAGGATAAGCTGTGGTACAGTACCTAACGAATCGCCTAAAATTTTATTATTATTAGACTATTATTATCCGATTTTTTTAATTGGGCGCCATTTTAATATTTTAGATTCCTGGAAGTGTGTACATTCTCGAAAGTATATTCTCTAAGTCGATGATGCTCTAAGTGAGGGCACGGAAACGCGCGTGGGCGCAGAATTTCTTCCATTTTCAATACAGAATACACGTACAGCACCTATTACATTACTTTATTATATATATATAAAGAAGTAATGTAATAGGTGCTGTACGTGTATTCTCATTTGGACTGTTTAATTAATAAAAATTAGTATCGGTTCACGACAGTATTCTGACTGGAGATGCATGGCCATGAGACACGTGGGCGATCTGCCAAAGAGGGGGATAAATCTCGGAAGAACCTTATATGAGAAACTGGCCCTTAATTAGATGTTATAAACGTGAAGAAAACCCGGAAAAGGTGCGAACCCACGACCAGTGTTCAATGGTTTTATCTACTTCGGCACTGATGGGCCTCCCATTAACAATACACAAACTTCCGACAAAACCACGCATTTATTTTCTTTGCAAATGGCTGTCTAAGAATCGAAACATGTAAACAAAACTTTAATTCTAGATATAAAACTGATTACGTACCTTAAGACTGGTTGTAGCCCTGAAGTTATAATCGTAGTAAACAACACACATCGTAAAATACTCTTAGAAAACGCATAATTTACGAACGCCTTCGGGCCATCACAGTTTGTATAAATTCTGGGAAAAAAACTAATAATTGCAGCAATTGGAGATGAAATTCCAAACAATAGAACTTTCGATTTTTCGGCCTGTCATTATGATGAATTGATTCAAACAGTGGAGCAATAGAAACTCGACGAAAATAGTACAGATAGAACTGTTTGTTTGTTAAGTTATGGTAACGTGACACGTGGGTGATCTGACTAGGGGAGATGCCTTCCGAGAGATCTTTTTAAGGGAAACTGGTCCCTATTTAGGCGTTACAGACGTGAAGAAAACCCGGAAAACTCCACGTGACCAGCCAGTCCGAGCGAGGCGCGAACCCCCAGTGTTTAGGGTAAGAAGACCGCTTGGCCACTGGTGGGCTCTCGCTTTTCCTAATGAGAAGTTGGCACCTCTAATTGTAATTCGAATTGTTTTCATTCCGACTACTTTACAGAGGTTTTTTTGCGTCTTTCTGTTGTATGAATAAAAAGAAGAAAAATAATAATAGCTTTTGTAAAATTCTACGTTCATTATCACAATACTACACTTTAAAAATGCAAAATATTTATTTATAAATTTATTAAATATATTATAGATTAGTTTTTCGAATTCAAACAGGATTGCGGTACGTTAAATCGAACTGGTGGTATGACGTCATCTCCCGCAGTAACGTCATAGGATCGGGCCCGCCCCGTTCCGGAGACTGGACCTATGTCGTTTTTAGGACGCCCTCTTTCGGTAGCTAGCCGGTCTCGATAAAAGAGGCGCAGAGTATCCGCAGCGTCGTGCGACGAACTCCCCGACGGAGCCACCGCACCGAAAAATCGATTCATCGATCTCTGTCCGGCCAGACGATCGGCCGACGGTACGTCTTCCGTCTCCGGACGGGGGTCGACCGGAAGTACTGAGTCGGGGGTACGGTCTGAACGAGGAAATAAGGCGGAGTCGTTCGTATTTCCGGTTCGAATAGACAGAGATCCATTCCAAGGGTCGTCGGCCGGAAAAAGAAACCGCTACCGCTTCGGAGACTGCGCCGATCGTTGGAAGACGCCCGAAACGGCCGAAGAGTGGCGCTTCGAGTAGACGCATCTAAAGACGGGAGAGAATCCCCTGTCCCTCCGAAAACGGAGGTAAGTATCTCCCCGTTTCTTGGGAGCGGTCGTTCCCTTTCCGGAAGATTTCTCTTCCTTCGGGATGTTCCTTTTTAATCCAAACTAAACGTTCTTTCTTTCGAGCGCGTAATTCCGACACAGAGAGAAGAATTAATTATTTAGAGAAAAAGACGGACGGCAATTGGAACAAGAAGCGGCTGACGATCGATCGTCGTACTTTCAGATGCGGCTCAAAGCTCTCTTTCTGCTTTTCTTCTGCCTCTTGGCGGGAACCGTCCGCTGCCGGGTAGCAGAAGAAGACCCTTCCTGGACCGGAAAACGCGAAAAAGAGGACGGAAAAGATCACCGGCGGACGGCCTTTCCAGAAGTTTTTCGGTTTCGTCGAACGGAACGTCACAGAGGACGAACGTCGACATTAAGGGAACCCGAAAGAATTCCTTCCTCCTCCTTCGTTCGGACTAAGAGGCAGACGGGTGAGTTCTTCTTCCTCCTCCTCCTCCTCATGTTGACCGCTCGGCCATCCGGCCCATGTAAATTAGCGGTCGCATACGGGGAGAATTTTATTGAGTTCGCATTAAAACTTTTTATAACGTTTAATTCGGCTTCCTCCGTGATTAAATCTTGAGTGCGCAACTGAGAATCTAGGCGGTTGAACCTAGGAATTTTTTCGTAAATGCCGAAATTTCAATTAGTTTTGAAAAATTTTTCGGAAGTGAAAAGAACGGAAGGTATCACATGAAGAGGAAAAATATATATAAGAATTGAACCTTTACATAATAGAAGAAGTAATTAGTAGGCCCTATAAGATAGTAATGTCTTTAAGAAGCAAGATCATTTTTCAGAAGGATAAGCTGTGGTACAGTACCTAACGAATCGCCTAAAATTTTATTATTATTAGACTATTATTATCCGATTTTTTTAATTGGGCGCCATTTTAATATTTTAGATTCCTGGAAGTGTGTACATTCTCGAAAGTATATTCTCTAAGTCGATGATGCTCTAAGTGAGGGCACGGAAACGCGCGTGGGCGCAGAATTTCTTCCATTTTCAATACAGAATACACGTACAGCACCTATTACATTACTTTATTATATATATATATATAATGAAGTAATAGGTGCTGTACGTGTATTCTCATTTGGACTGTTTAATTAATAAAAATTAGTATCGGTTCACGACAGTATTCTGACTGGAGATGCATGGCCATGAGACACGTGGGCGATCTGCCAAAGAGGGGGATAAATCTCGGAAGAACCTTATATGGGAAACTGGCCCTTAATTAGATGTTATAAACGTGAAGAAAACCCGGAAAAGGTGCGAACCCACGACCAGTGTTCAATGGTTTTATCTACTTCGGCACTGATGGGCCTCCCATTAACAATACACAAACTTCCGACAAAACCACGCATTTATTTTCTTTGCAAATGGCTNGGAATTTTTTTGTTCAATAATAAATGTGAATTCTTCTTGCCATGACTTCGAGTAGAGAATACGTTGCACAATCTTGAAGCCATTGTCTCAAGAGTGTGTGACGTATCGGATGAAGAATACGGAAAGAGTTTTGGAACGGAAGATAAATTGGAACGTAACAATCAACCTCCAACCTTTCTTCAAGGCGAAACGAGTCGATCGGAAGAGAATGGACGGGAGGAGAAAGAAGAGGCGATTTTTAAGGACAGAGAAGACTACGACAGCTTCTTCCGCAACGAGTATTACCGCATTCTGGCCCAGTCCTTCGCCAGCAGCAGAAGAAAGAGAGAAGCGGAATTGTTGTCCTCCAGGCAGGACCTAGACGACGACTACAGTTCGGAACAGCGGAACCGGAAGCGTGAGTCCTTTAAAATTGTATTCGATATAGAAACGACAATTGAGGGATCACTCGTAATGCCGTGTTATTTTATGGATAAAAGGGTCAATTGCCTGTTGGTGGGGCCCTAAAACCATCTTTTATAAGAAAATATTTCCCTAAAACATTCCTCAGAAGAAAAATCACTGTACATGGGTACCCTAATTCAAATTTTCCTGGTTTTTATGAATCTATTAATGTGCCATTGATTACTCGCTTGAATCGTTTCTTATTCGACAGCAAGCGTACATTAGTAATAGAGAGCAGGCCCTACAGAAGGTGAGGGAAGCTAATGAATTTTTCTTGTTTCCGGAGTAAATTTAAGGGCCCGCAGTGGTTCCTATTCCTATAAAACTAGTGCTATTTTTACTAACAAAAAGTAAACTCTTTAAGGCCGATTTTCATTAATAAAGAAACATTCTATGCATTTCATTTGTTTAAAAGATTAAAAGATCCCGTCAACAGGCAAACGGGGCCCGCTCTATTCGGGCGCCCCAAATAGGCTCTCGACGGTTCCGATAGAAGGAGTCTAATGGTTTTGTAGTGAAGCCAATGGCTACCATATTGGTAATCCTAAAGTAGAATGATCTCGAGTTACTTATCCTACTTTTACTGCAAATTAATATATTAAACATAATATATCTCGAACTCGAATAAACGACCTTTACGATTTCCAATATGGCGTCGACTGACTTCAACTTGTTCGTTGCACAGACAGTAAATCTCTATGTATTACTGTTCTGTGCTCTCTGTTCTTCAATCGATTCCAAACTTGATTCTTAATTTACGTAATGCCATGTCTTAAAATTTAAATTCTATGCATTTTCAGTGACGATGATAAATGTTGTATGTATATATAGTAATTTTGTAAAAATACAGCGACTCATCATTTAACGTCATTTCGTATAACGTCATTAATAGGGCCTTTTGTAGCAAGCGCATTATGGGTTCGGTATGAAGAATGGAGCCTGACTTATCCATACGGACTACCCAAGAAAAAATTTTGGGGCTGTTTGGCCCGTCCGGGATTTCAGCTCATTTCAGTAGTTACGTTTATTTCACAAATCACGTGTACAACATATTTCAGATCATATTTAGAACATAAAAAAGTGATTTTTTTTCACTCTCCACTCTCTGGACATCTTATCAACCTCATCGTGGGTTCGACCAGATGGTGAGAGACGGACCATACTCGAAAATTTTATGGGGTTGAAAAGGAGCTTGTATTTGGCTAAACTATGGCGGATTTTGATCACGTGCCAACAACAGCAAATAGAGTGTAATCACGCAGTTAGCCTCTCTGTATGTGGGTTCTATTGGCTATATCACGTAGTATCTCGTAGTGTTTGATAATAGATAGAAATAATCACACCAATACAAAAAAAAAATTAAATAAGAGGTTGCCATTAGCTTAAAAGTTCGAATAACTTGTCAGCATCATTCTTTTCATCGAAACAATTTGGGAAGAAAAAGAAAGCTACAGGGAATCCTCGCTAATTCGAACTCGGATAGTTCGAAATCTCGTTAGTTCGTTAGTGCTTTTACAGTAACACTTTTTCGGGTTTCTTCTTATCTCATAAAATATGTCTGGGTTTTGGAATTGCAAGATTGGGCTACGAGTAGCAGATTGAGATATATGTAGGGCTCTAGACTACTACCTTGTAAGCCACTTTTAAAATAATTTGGGCTACATTTCGAGAATTCTACTTTACTTTTTATAAAATCTATCTGACGACCTGTGAGGTTCTCACCGACATGTGGTGTTTACCTGCAGTTTATTTATATTGTTATTGCTATTATTTATTATCTTCCAGTATTTCTGCAGTATTTTTAATCATGTAGATCAGCGCTGTCCAACTTACCATAGCCCGCGGGCCATATTTCCTTTACCAAACATTTCGGGGGCCAAGAAGGTTGATAAACAACATGACATTTGCATAGTGCTACGGTTCAGTAAGCACTAATTGGTCAGCGAGTCCGATGTTGACGCTATAAAAAGGTGACAGTTCGACACACCGGATATACGTCACTCTCGTCTAAGTTCGACTTGGGAATTTTTTTGTTCAATAATAAATGTGAATTCTTCTTCCTGGAAAAAATAAGACATTCCCTGAAAATAAGACCTAGCGCATTTTTCAGAGCAAAAATTAATATAAGACACTGTCTTATTTTCGGGGAAACACGGTAGTAAAATAATTTTAACATTAATAATAATAATTTAGTAACATAAATTTATTCATAGCAAAATGTACTCGCGGGCCGTAAAAATTATTTGGCGGGCCGTATACGGCCCGCGGGCCGCCAGTTGGACAGCGCTGATGTAGATAAAAAGTTATATTTATTATTTTAAGGGACTATATTCTATTTCCGAGAGTGATATTTTGTTAAAAATACTAATTTTTTCGGTCTTACTGGAGAAATATTCAATTGTGCAGCTTATATATATTGCTGCAGAAGGTTTTATGGAATAGAGTATCGGGAGAATATAAGGCAATACAACATGTGGGTGTAAGATGGCCGATCCGGGAGAGATAGGGGGCTTGAAACCCATTTCACGGCACCTGTGTAAGGTGGCCGTCTCCTAGGTGGGATCTATTAATCCCGCGTCAGGATGGACCTAAGGGAAGGTTGTATGTGGGCGGTGACGGAGGAGGCAAATGACGACAAGTGTTTTACACAAGAAAGCCGTTTATTTGTTAACATATATGCTTACATCGGCAATCGACAGTCCTTCACTAGATTCTTCCCTCGAAGATGCGGAGTGTGAGAACTTCGGCGTCGGTCGTAGCCCCGGGGCGGACGAGATGCTGTCGTTGATCAAGGCGGACGATCGGAAGATAGAAGCGGCGGAGTCCACAGTTTTTTTGAGACGACACACCACAATAGAAGTCACTACCTTTCGTGGAGTCGGAGGAGAGCCCTCTTGACCTTGATTTTCCGATTTTTATAGTTTTTCCTCCCACTATTCGGACTTCTGATTGGCCCCTCGTCCCCTTCCTCGCTTCCCGGTTGGTCTCTCTTTTGTTTTGGGGAAAATCGAGACCGATTCGGGTCACGAGAAAGGTCCGATTCCAGGTGTCCGCTCGACGCCTTTCTGTCGATTGTTCTCGGGGATTGTTGACAAAATTGCAAGACTCGCGCTCATAATTTAACTCCGTTACTCGCGATTTCTGTCATCTGGGTACTCGAACGATCATATGCAATGATTTATCTCTCTTAAATCTTTCCGTCTTTTCAGAAATTGTTTCCCTAGATTGACTGTTTATGAGAGCGGGGGTCAAAGTTCTACCTGCATATGACCACTTGTCTCTGAATTATAACTTTTCATTCTGACATTGACAGTTAGTTTAACACGTGTTCGAGTCATCCGAGACTCGTTGTCTACATTTTGTGCCGCGTTGTTTAAATTATGGGATTTTCCTTTCCCTCTCATAATTAATCTATCGTTATTATTTAATCATAGGAATATCGCGATTTACATGATTCGGACCTCGGTTGGGTCTTCACATGGGCAATCTGCCAAGGAAAGTGCAACTCAGAGAAACTTTCTGTGGAAAACTGGCCTGTATTTAGGTGTTAAACACGTGAAGAAAACCCGGAAAACTTCCACTTGGCCAGCTCGTTAGTGAGGCGCGAACTGGCGACCATCAGTGTTCAGTAATTTTATCTGCTCGGCCGCTGGTGAGCGAGTTCCATAGATATTACGTGTCCATATTCAGGCAATTTTGGGCAATTTAGCAATTCTGTAAAAATAATTTTAAATCGTTTTGTAATTTTGGGGAATTTGAATATAAGAAACTTTCACGGAACAATAAAGCACCGAATGTGCCATAGTGGCGAGTTTTGGTACTCGTTTTTAATAAGCAAATGTCCGCGTGCACTGAAATGCCGCCATACCAAATTTGGTTTAAACTATATAACGCGTGGAAAAGGAATACAGTGGAGATCGATTATCCGAATATCGATCAACCGAAACATCGGTTAACCGAAAGAGATCCAGTCGGAAATTTCAAATTTCCGCTAGTTCTGTGGCGCTGCAATATTTGGCTATGTCTTGGGCTACTCCAGCACCGGCGAGACCATATTGTATTGTTAAAAATTATTTCTTTATTTTGCACAAACAAAATAAATATATTGAAAAATATAAAAACAAAAATAATTATATTTCGTAAGTTAATCTAGTAGAAATAAGTTTCAACGATACAATAGCCACGATTATTATTTTTTTAAAAAAATTTCGTTAGGCTTAACATCGACGAAAATTTAACGCGAAGCGACACTCAACGGAGAAAAATTTCAACATGGGATAGATTAATATATTTTTTCACACGTGGTCAGTTTTCCTAATAACACCAGTCCCGAATTGCTTCGAATAATCGATGCTCTACTGTACTTTAATTATAATTTCCCATTATTAACGAGGCGAAGTGAAAATAGGAAAGTGATAGGGCAATACTTTCGTTATTTTTAAACTTACTCATCAAGTGAATTAATTAAAAGATGTGTGAGGTGTCTTCGCAGACGCTTTTAGATTCAGTAGGGAATTCCGTACGCTATACACGAGATTTCTATCGTGTATTTTTTGAAATTTTAAACTTTTGAAACATTCTATTATATTACTTTTTAATGAACCAAAATTAAAGAGAAATCAGTGCAATTCCATATAAAAATATTTTGTGTACTCTGAAGTATGCACAGAGAGATATTTGCAAGGTTGAGACCGACGTTCACACCTTGCTATTATAAAGTAGATTTCCAATGGAAGAACGTAGGAGAGAAAAACCTGAAAGTTCCATTTGTTTTAGTTTTCTTCATGACCGTTATCATGGATTTGGGCGCTAACGTCTCGTAGCTACTTTTTATCGAAATTATAAGAGAAGGAATTTGGAATATTGAATAAAATGTTATGGCATTTGCTTTGAGATTTTGGTTTATTTTGTACGGCAATGCAACACTTGGGCGATCTGCCGAGGAGGGATGCCTACCGTTAGGACTTTCTATGGGATACTGACACGTATTCAGGTTTTGTTGATTGGGGGTTTTTTTTTACATGAGGGGTTATTGTTTGAAGGGTTTTTTTCCATGCTGGTGTTTTTATCCAAGGGTTGTTTGGGGCTTCATGCCTCTAAGCCTTCCAGATCTGGTCTCGGATTACATCTATGTAACTTCGTTCATGAGGTTAAGGAAAGACAGACAGCCAAAAATCTATCTATCTTCTCAAGATTAAGGGAAGACAGATGGACGACAGTAGGAATTTATAAGTCTACAAGTTTTTCAAATTGCAGCCCAAAAACAAAGTTTTTTCCCAAATTTTTCGTACCAAAATAGTCACATGGTGTGCGTGATACACCAGTCCTTTTTCATCTTTTTTGCAAGTAAACTTGGTGTGCAATCGAAACGTTATTAGTTGCATTTTTCACGCCCCGAAAACATTGGAAAACTTGAACTTTTCAAGGGAAAAATGAGCCTGAGAAAAAGTCACGTGACTTCTGTGTGATCCCATGTGATAAACCCCCTTTAGACACCTGGTGGTCAGAAAATCATATATAAGATGACATACTGTACTTCGTTTGTATCTGTACTTTTGTTAGAACGGTCGAAACGTTCAATCAGCATTAGGCTTCAATCCTATAGTTAGGAATCGAGATATTTAGTTACAGATTCATAGTTGGTAGGAAAGTGTAGTTTACGTTATCAACTTTATCAAAATGGAGCATGCGTGCTTTTTACTTTTTTCAGACATGGATATGGAAAGAATTCTCTATGACAACAAATCATCTAAAGGTGAACCCAATAACTGTTAAACGAGAGGAAAACACCAACACAGAACAGGAAGAATAGCTTGAAGAGGAACAAAAATTGATACTTTAACATCTCAACAAGATGAGAGCATGTTTTATATAGGGCATGATGCTATAACCTGCTGGAATAAAATTCCAGCACATCCTAGGAAAAAGAAGCAGCATGACATAGTTACACATCTTCCTGGTCCCATAGGTGATGCTAAAAATGCAATTTTTGGAATTTTTATTTATAGGAAAGGATATTTTAGAAATGTTAGTCAAATTTACAAATGAACAAATTAAAAGAATACAACCAAATTATGAAAGGGGAAGAGACACAAACCTAACCGATTTAGTTGAAGTAAAAGCACTTAACGGAATTTTATATGTAGCAGGTTGTAAAAAAACTAAATTGCTGCAATCCCGATGAAATGTGGACAGTGGATGGAACTGGCCTCAAAATTGTTAGAACTGTAATGAGTGAAAAAATATTTAGATTTCTATTGTGCAACTTATGATTCGACAATAAAAATTTTAAAAAGGAGCGCATTAAAACTGACAAGTTGGCTGCAATGAAAGATATGTTGGACATATTTGTAAAATCTGCAAGAAAAATTATTCGATGTCAGAATGCTGTACGATAGATGAGAAATTAGAAGGATTTAAGGGGCGATGCAGATTTTGACAATATGTGTCGAAGAAACCTAACGGATATGCATTAAAATTTTTATGTTAGTGGATACACAAATGTATTACAGTTATAATTTAGAAATCACTGTGGAAAACGACCAGAGGGTCAGTATTCTGTTTAAATTCATCAGATCAAATCATAAAACAGTGAATAAGACCCATAGCAAAGTCGGAGGAATTTGACAGTCGCTAATTGGTTTACCAGTTATAGCTTAGTCTCAGATTTGTTACAGGATAGAATTACAATGGTAGGAACAATAAGGGAAAACAAATGCAAACTTTTTTTTCAATTTACAGATAGAAGGGGTAGAAAAGTCTATAGTAGCCTATTTGAATTTTCAAAAGATTTAACCAGTCTCTTATGTACTGAAAAAAAATCAAAAATGTGTTGTTTTTATCTTCCTTTCATCATAACGACACTATTGACAATACTACAGGTGATCATAAAAAAACCTGTAATAGTTGCATTATATAACTATATAACTTGACCAAAGGAAGAGTAGATACATTAGATCAATTACTTCAAATTATAACATTCAAAGGAACACAAGAAGATGGACAATGGTTATTTTGTATGTCATTCTTATTGTATTGTCATTGTCATTGTTAATGGTTATTTTAAATAAAATTAAATATTATTACTGTGGTGTATGATGCACACATTATACACCACATCCAACACATCCTAGGAAAAACAAACAGCATGACATAGTAACACATTAACACATCTTCCTGGTCCCATAGGTGATGCTAAAAAAGCAACATCTATTGTGATGTATAATGCACACATTATACACCACAGTAATAATATTTAATTTTATTTAGAAAACTATAAAAGATACAAGCAGAAAAGGTTTCTTAAAGCAATTGGGAATGGAACTAATGTTCAAACAGATCGAGAGAAGAAAACATATGTACTGCCTTCCAAAAGATATAAGAGAAAGAGCCGAAAGGATACGTCCATCACCCAGCTCATCTGAAACTTCAGTAGAAACACAGAAAAAAAGAGGAAGATGTACAGAATGTGGAAGAGCAAAAAATGATATACACAGTATAAATGTAATAAATGTGGAAAATTTTTATGCCTGTCACATGTAATACCTATGTACAAAAACTGCATTGAAAATATTGCTACTGATTGTACAATACTTTTCATGTTATCTATATATTTTAATTTTTCTTCCTTTTATATTTTTTGTGTTAACCCGATACAAGAGAGAGGAGAAGCACTTTGAGAATGCAAACTATTTGAAATATAGCTGTTTGCAATTATAAAGTGTAGCAAGTAAAGCCCAAGGACAAGTGAAGTGTCTGAAAATTCTACAGACCATTGTTATGAAGGCTTAAATACATATGGAAACAATTAATGAAATTGGAAGTAAACTTTATCTGAAAAGTGAATCATCTTTGAACATAGTTTTAATATATTGATTTAAGTCTGTCCGCAGACTACTTGTTTCACCAACACAGACTATACGTGGTTCACAGACTACAGGTTGAGAAATGCTATCTTAACAGATAAGCTAAGCTGTTGTTTTAAAACTCACACTGCTGCTGGAATGAAAAAATATTTCTTTTTTATACATAAATATTTTAAAAATGATATTTTGAACATTATTTAATAATAATTTGGTAGTTATATTACTTATTAAGTTATTTTAATTCGGGCATTGGGGCTATTATTTTTTCATTTACTTAATTAATACCTGACTGCAAAATTGTCACATACTGATATATTGTAGTTAATTTTGTGATTCTTGTGCAAATCAAATGTGTTTGATCAAATACCTTACTTATAATGTAGGAGTGTCTTTTTTTTTATTTTGAATAATTAAAAATTATATACCAGTACTTGGGAATTCTATATTTAAATTTATATGTTAAAAACTTGTTAATTTTATCATGTGTTATCTTGTCAGTAGTGTGGACATCAAGTTTTAGTACCAAAATATATTCACGTTAATCTCTAATTATTTCTACAAGAATTGTATTTACAACATATTTACATATTAAAAGTGTTGTTTTACTTAAATTCTAAAATATATAGTAGTGATTGACACTTTAATTTTGCTCAATGTACGTCATTACATTAACTTTACCCTTAAATGTCAGCTACTATGCCAAAACATCATCATAAGGGTCATTCATTGTTTTATTTCTAATTGAGCAAGGATGACATCAAAAGTAATAAAATACAGTGAGGAAGACATGACCAAAGCACTAGAAGCTGTAAAGTCAGGATATTCAGTATCCAGCCAAATCATATAACCAAGAACCACTCTTTTATACAAACATACAGGAAAATATCCTGTTCAAAGAAAGATGGATTCCTTTTGCAATTGTAACTCAAACAGAAGAGCAATGGTTACAAGTAAATGGAGTATTTTTTAAGATCTAAAATGCTTAGTATTTAATGTTGTATTTAATTAAATAAACTAGTGAAGTAGCTTTCATAAAATATTCAATTTTTTTCCACTTCAATATTGCTTTCACTTCATTGTCGTGCATTCGCACTTTCAATGTCAGGTACTGTACTTTTGAAGCCATCTCAGGGACTGATACAAAATGCAAATTATCACTAAAATACATAAATTTAGTAACATACTTGATTACTTAATGATTTTCTAACTAAATTTGCATTTGTAATGCCACAAAACACCATAGTTAAGTAATATTTTTGAATTAAACAGTAATTTTGCACCAAAGACATTTCATAAACCTTTATAGTAGCTGCAACATATTCTTAAATATCAGCAGTTAAGTAAAAGTAAGATAAAGTAATTCTGCAGAGGCATATGACATTCCGAGTAAATTATACAGAACTTAGAATAATAGCTTCTAATTATTCTTAGTAGTATTAATGTTACAAGAAGTTTATTATTTTAGTTATCTTAAGTACAAATACAAGTAAAAAATAATTATTAAAATGATATAACATAATTTTACTTGTAAATATTAAGATCATCATTATGCATTGGATGTGTTATTGAAATCTAATATTTTATATTATCAATTTTTAGTTTTAAAGAAATCTATAACTGCGCATATCAATTCAGATGATAACGAAGATTTGTGGAATGAATATAATGATGAAGGTAAACATATCATGTATAAAAATTATTATTATTGGTACGTTATAACATTGAACATCAATATTATCATTGTCATATTACATTTATTTATTATATGATTTTCTATTGAATTTTTTCTTCAATATTACAGTAGAACCTCGTAAACTCGGCCTAATGTGGACCGAAGGGTGGCCGAGTTTGTGAAAATGCCGGGTTATCGGGAATGGGGTTAAAAAAAATAAGTACGAGTGTTTCCTCAGAAAATACTGTACTGTACTTGTATGTATTGTTTACTTGAGAATATAACAGAGAATAAACTGCCCAAATACCCTTAAACAAAGGAAAAGTACGTCCTTTATGAAGGCATAGAGCCTTTACTACATGAAAATGAAAATTAATGAATACACTGTGTACAGTAATTTACCTGATAAGACAGACCTCAGAAAAATACTTTATGAGAGCTTTTATACTTTTATAAAGCTGTCTATAATGAAAATTAATTAACTAAGGATTTTTTTGCCCTGCCAGGGTGTGGACGAGTTATCCGGAGTGCCAGGTTATCGAGGGCCGAGTTTTCGAGGTTCTACTGTATTTGAAATTCATATGTCAGCTTTCTGTTTTACAGTATTTTTGTTGATTAGATCATACCATTGATTCAATTATAATAAATTACAGATTAATAATTCATTTATTATTATTTAGAAACGAGATTTGTTCAGCCTCAGAATGCTGGATTCCGTCCATTGCCAGGTTTTAGTGCTCGTCCTGTTTCGAACTCTGACTTACCATTTGGAAAATGGAAGTTTTTCAATGAAGAGAAATATGGTAAAATATATAATAATTGTTTTTGGAGTTTTCTTTTTGTAATGGTTAAAATCTGAGTTTTGAATATCATTTTCATAAATTTTAATTAATATAATTTTCAGATCAAGAATGTCCACCACTTTACTTAATAGCCAAGGAGTGTGCTGCTTTAGGGGGAATTATGCCAGAAGGAAATCTAAAAAATATTCTTCTAAGGGCTTGCAATTGGCTAGAAATTTGTTATTCATGTGTAAGTTCTAACTTATTATAATCACACTCTATATTTTTAAATTATAATGCAAACTTAAATATGAAAGTAAAACTTGTGTATCACTGAATGAGAAGACATTGTATTCAGTTTAAAGTGTAGAGTGGTATGCTGTGATTCACGGTAATTTCCGAACAGTCCATTATAGCAAAAACAGTGTTTAAAATTGTAAATGATTATGCCTAAGCTTAATCATCTCAAAACAAATGTTTAATTAAATTATATGGTTACATGAAAATCAATCAAGAGAGAGATATATCTGGCCCCAAATGGCGAATCAGGTTGATATCAGGGCTTTTATTCACATAAAGCTGAAACAGTACAGTGTCAGGCAATTTTTCTTTCCATTGGCAAATCCTCTAAAACTTAATTTTGTTCTCTTTTCATTATTCATTTCTCAACATCACTAAGTTCTGGTTATCATCTTTCTGATCTGCATGTTTAAAAAATAACCTTATCTGGAATTCTTTGCTCTTTCCTTTTCATTTTTACTTATATCTTCTGTATGTATATCTCCATCTCCACTCTCACTGAAGTTATTACCACTGTAGACAGTAAACCAGCAAGACAAAAGAGAAAGAAAAAGAAATCTGTAAATTCTACATAGTATAAATTATAACAAAATATAATATAAAAATATATGGCAACACAGTATATTCAATGTGCTTACTTTTTTGGTATGACTAGAAGAAAATTATTTTTTCATCTGTAGATAAAGTTCTGTCTGAGAATTCTCTTATCCATAATTGCAACTTATACAAAAATGTTTTGGAATTATATTACAATCAGCAGGTTACTAAACTGTCTGAACCATGTCATGGGAAGTACGACAACTGCTATATTTAATTAAACATAATAAATTTTGAATAAACCGAAGGCTTAATTAATAAACAGCTGCACTGTAGTTGTTGAATGTTACAAATTCAAATGTGAAGGAATACTTGAACTCAAACTCTGATTGGAATTTTGATTATAAGTCATAAACAAATATGTTTACTGACTTAGATACAATCTGTACATTTCTATATTCAACGGTTGACTCAACAGTGAGAAAACATTTCTAAATGGACCGTTGAAATTAATGATGTCAGTGCTGTTCCACCATTGAGCTCAACAGTCTCAATGACACAAAAGACCGTTGAGTATTCAATAAACTAACATGGCAGCATTCGTGAAACAAGTAAATTTCACTTATAGAAACTATCGATTTGCTGTTGCTGTGGATGCTGTAATAGCGGACAGATTGATGAACGATCTGTATATGATAAAACATGTGATTGCATGATTATGTTGGATAATTTGGTCAATATTGAAATATTAAGCTTTTTTTCAGAAACACACTACCTCTACAAATTTGTCCAAAATTGATTACAACAGATATTTGGCCCGCTTTAAGTCTTCCTAATGATATATATAAATTCAAGAAATTCAAATTATTAAAAAAAGACCCAGTATAGAAGAAAATGATAGAGAAAGGTTCATTCAAATAGTGGTTAAGTGAGTTATTTTAGCAAAACAGTCACAATTGTTGTCTTCTCCTTATTTAAGTCAGCCATCATGAAAAGTGCCCTTTCAACGGAAACGTTTCTTTATTCTACAAAATGTGACGTCAGATCATTTAACGGCAAACTCACCGGTGATATAAGTGTTGAATTTAGAAACATATAGTATGTATAGAGGTATAGTCAACCTTTCGTGTAGACTTCTTGTCTACCCTCCAGATTTGCAGTACTTTATTGTACTTAATTTATAAAATAATTATCCTTTTCTATGTGTACCACAGATTTTATTTAAAAGCATTGTAAAATTACTTCTGTATCACTTTAGTTTTTACTCTTGAATAATAATCTTCCTATTGGTAAGGTGATTAGACAAAATGTTTTCAGATTATTATAAATTTATTTTCAAGATATAAATTTTAATAAGTATCAAAAACACATTTCAAATTCTATAAAAATTTATTCTGAAGCTAACATTTTATAAAGTTAGCTATAAAGAAATTTAATTGTTTCTTTACTCTTTTTAACTCTGCACAGATTGGAAGCCATAACAAATATTTTATAATGTTTTTAGAAAAAGTTGACATTATTCTCTGAATATTTTTTTAGACACTGTTTTTTTTATTCTTCATTTACTATTTTTAATTTTTAGTCAGTGATTATCATGAATAAAATGTTCAATTAAACAAAGAAAATACGTAATGAAACAAAAGAAAAGTTGTTGAGCAATAATGAAATTACAAATGATTACAATCTATGCAATTTCTTGATTAGGATAATAATATAAAATGGAACATATTATTTTTAGAAAAAGTCATACTCAAGCTTGCAATATTATTTCCCATTTTACAGGTGGAAAATGAATTGCAAAAGGCTTTATAACACCATTGCAGTGTTAGAGTTGTTTTTTTTTTTTTATTGTGATTGTATGTAAGTTTACAAGCAAATAAAATTCATGGTGTTAGATCTAATCGTAGGAGAGAAAGAACTACTAAAGATATAAATGCTATTGAACTAAAGCATTATTATTGACGTGACATGAACCGAAAGTAAATCAGAAGTAAAACTTTATATTTACATAATTCCTTTCTTTATTAAATTGTAAAAAAATAAAAGAAATTACTATGTGCATGATACATAAAGTATAAGAAATATACAGAAAGAGAATAAATTAAAAATAAAAATGATAGAATGAAGTGTGAAAGACTTATTTTCATTTTTTAATTAATTCTCTTTCTGATATACATATCATAATGCACCCTTTATGAGGTTAAGTTTGTATCTTGAAAATGGATTTATTAGACACTTAAAACATTTGTTCTGCTTCAAAGTCTACACAATTTTAATTAAGCAGTATTTAAATTAATTTTAATTTTGAATAACAATTAACACACAAACTCAGTCTGTTATATTCTTAAGTTTAGATATTAAATTTTAATACAAATACTGTATTTTAAAGGACAATAAAAAAGTTCCACAAAGACTGAAGCCTGTACTTCATAATAAGACTTTACTTCTAGACTACTACTGGAGTTAGATTTTTATCTTCCCTATAGTCAGCTTCTGTCTGAACTACCTCAATAATAATTTACATAATAGTAAAATTATAAATGTTACAATAAAAAGACCACATCAACGTAGATTTTTGTATTAAAATATAATGTGGGACATTTTAATACAGGGATTTTAATTTTGTAATTTTACTAGAGTTTATTAAACAGTGTTGATTATTTACTTCTATATTTAAGAATATCAACATCAATAAACTGAATTCGTATGTTGCTTTGTTGTTTGAGCTTGCTTTATTTCAAATTGTTTTAAGTAGTGTGATTCTATCATTTACTTTCCTCCCTGTTATGCATACAAAACATATTGAATCATTTCAAATTTGCCAAGCTTGTGTTTAGGGGCATTGATGCTATTAAATTTTGGTGTTTATAGATCAAGGGGATGTTGAGATAGAGGGGTGTCAATTTTTTTCAATATTTTTAGTGAAAAATAATGAAGTTATTGATGAATTTTATAACTTTTTTTAGGGTAAAAATAATGGACTTCAACTCGACGACTGCGACACGGGATTCTTGTATGGTATTCGCTCGGTATGTGAAGGTGACGTTCCTTGCCAGGCCACCGGAAGACTACTACTACTGTCTCTTCGTCAGACTGGAATCTCACAGAGATCTCTGACATCAGTATGTAATGCCGATCGTTGCATAGAACAGTTCCTCCTCCAGCCTTCTCCTTGATGTCCAGGATTTTTCATATATTAGTCACTCGGAGCAATAATCTACATTACATTTAGGTAACATTCTTAAAGAAAAAACAAAACTCAGTTCAAAGTAAAATTCATAATAGTAAAATAGCCATTTTTGCATACACAAAGCCATTTGATAAGATTTGCACCTATTTATTTAATTACGTAGCCAAATTATTTTATTTAAAATATTTTTTTTACTTACTTAATGGTAGTTTTGTTTGTATATTGTACATATAAATCATTTGCATTTATGCTAATACTAAGGTTTTCGTCCATCAAAAAATAGTCTTTGTGATCTTGTAAATATTCGGCGCTGTATAAGAGTGTCGATAATAACACGAATGTCCCTTATACAATTTATCCATAAATCTGTATTGAAGGTTTTTTCCTGTATCCTAAATTTATTTTCCAGTCTTAGGTCGATCGTAGCACCCACTCAATATGATTTGACAAATTTTCTGCATTCTCATTGGCAAGTGGAGTAACTAAGGGGGAAAGATGTGCACGTGCCCCGCGCCCCAACCTTGAGGGCACCAAAATGAACCCATGGAATGTTTTTGTAATTAAAATTGAATCAGGGACGGTTTGTCTCAGGGGCTAAAACTATTCGGCCCTGATAATCGGTCGCCATTTTTGATGTAGTTTCTTAGAGATTCGAAATATTAAAAAATAATGAAAAAGTTTAGAAGTGTTTTAAAGACGAAATTATTTTTTTAAATAAGTGCACAAATAATGGCATTATTATAATGTATTCATAAAATAATGTCATTAATTCAATGATAGATCGTTGTGACCAAATAACTGGCGAGTGCAGAAATATTTTTCTCTTTAATTAAATAAACCACTGATAAACTATTTCTTCTAAAATATCTTAAGATTCGTTTATTCGAAATATACGTGATGGAAATAAGTCGAATAAACAGCTGATGATGATATAAACAGTAACATTATTATAGATAATCGAATGGCCGAGGTGGAAAAGCGTTGATTTTCTGCTTCAATATCTTTGATTCTGGATCAGTCGATCAAAAAATTGTGCGGTGGTGTTACGGTCGATGCATTCAAGCAGCAAAATTAAGATGACATTGAGCATCGACGACAGACTGAGCCAATCGTCTCAGTCAATTGTCAAGGTGAAAAGAGATGATTGGTGGAACAGATCATGGACGTTTATTGTATTAATTTTGCGGTTTATGCNAAAATTGTGCGGTGGTGTTACGGTCGATGCATTCAAGCAGCAAAATTAAGATGACATTGAGCATCGACGACAGACTGAGCCAATCGTCTCAGTCAGTTGTCAAGGTGAAAAGAGATGATTGGTGGAACAGATCGTGGATGTTCATTGTATTAATTTTGCGGTTTATGCGCATAAGCTTATAAGATTCTAGTGTGAACTCGATTCAATATCCTGTAATCTATCACAGATCGGGACGTCCAGTGGCACATCCAGAAGGGAACGAGGGACCCAAAACAAAAAGAAAACAAAAACACTATTAAATTTTTCTAAAATGTTTTCCTATTTAAAATTAATTATTTTTATTTATATTGTGTGGTGTGTTCTATTTCTACATTACTTATGAATCAGTGGTCACATGAAGGTAAATTTCATTGAATTTGCATTAAAAATTTGTTATCTGTTCAACTCACTTCCCCAAGATTAAATCGAGAGTGTGCCATTGGGTACAACATTCCCATCCCTTGCGGTGCTAGCCGACTTCATTGCCGTGGGACTTGTCTCTATTGAGCAAAACTGTAGCGAGTCATACAACGTAGACAAACTGTTACCTGGTGTTAATTAAGCATTCGAATAGCCAGTTGGTTCCGGACTGGAGAATTTTCGTGGGTGATGGNGCTGTTGTTTTAAAACTCACACTGCTGCTGGAATGAAAAAATATTTCTTTTTTATACATAAATATTTTAAAAATGATATTTTGAACATTATTTAATTATAATTTGGTAGTTATATTACTTATTAAGTTATTTTAATTCGGGCATTGGGGCTATTATTTTTTCATTTACTTAATTAATACCTGACTGCAAAATTGTCACATACTGATATATTGTAGTTAATTTTGTGATTCTTGTGCAAATCAAATGTGTTTGATCAAATACCTTACTTATAATGTAGGAGTGTCTTTTTTTTTATTTTGAATAATTAAAAATTATATACCAGTAGCTTGGGAATTCTATATTTAAATTTATATGTTATATGTTAAAAACTTGTTAATTTTATCATGTGTTATCTTGTCAGTAGTGTGGACATCAAGTTTTAGTACCAAAATATATTCACGTTAATCTCTAATTATTTCTACAAGAATTGTATTTACAACATATTTACATATTAAAAGTGTTGTTTTACTTAAATTCTAAAATATATAGTAGTGATTGACACTTTAATTTTGCTCAATGTACCTCATTACATTAACTTTACCCTTAAATGTCAGCTACTATGCCAAAACATCATCATAAGGGTCATTCATTGTTTTATTTCTAATTGAGCAAGGATGACATCAAAAGTAATAAAATACAGTGAGGAAGACATGACCAAAGCACTAGAAGCTGTAAAGTCAGGATATTCAGTATCCAGCCAAATCATATAACCAAGAACCACTCTTTTATACAAACATACAGGAAAATATCCTGTTCAAAGAAAGATGGATTCCTTTTGCAATTGTAACTCAAACAGAAGAGCAATGGTTACAAGTAAATGGAGTATTTTTTAAGATCTAAAATGCTTAGTATTTAATGTTGTATTTAATTAAATAAACTAGTGAAGTAGCTTTCATAAAATATTCAATTTTTTTCCACTTCAATATTGCTTTCACTTCATTGTCGTGCATTCGCACTTTCAATGTCAGGTACTGTACTTTTGAAGCCATCTCAGGGACTGATACAAAATGCAAATTATCACTAAAATACATAAATTTAGTAACATACTTGATTACTTAATGATTTTCTAACTAAATTTGCATTTGTAATGCCACAAAACACCATAGTTAAGTAATATTTTTGAATTAAACAGTAATTTTGCACCAAAGACATTTCATAAACCTTTATAGTAGCTGCAACATATTCTTAAATATCAGCAGTTAAGTAAAAGTAAGATAAAGTAATTCTGCAGAGGCATATGACATTCCGAGTAAATTATACAGAACTTAGAATAATAGCTTCTAATTATTCTTAGTAGTATTAATGTTACAAGAAGTTTATTATTTTAGTTATCTTAAGTACAAATACAAGTAAAAAATAATTATTAAAATGATATAACATAATTTTACTTGTAAATATTAAGATCATCATTATGCATTGGATGTGTTATTGAAATCTAATATTTTATATTATCAATTTTTAGTTTTAAAGAAATCTATAACTGCGCATATCAATTCAGATGATAACGAAGATTTGTGGAATGAATATAATGATGAAGGTAAACATATCATGTATAAAAATTATTATTATTGGTACGTTATAACATTGAACATCAATATTATCATTGTCATATTACATTTATTTATTATATGATTTTCTATTGAATTTTTTCTTCAATATTACAGTAGAACCTCGTAAACTCGGCCTAATGTGGACCGAAGGGTGGCCGAGTTTGTGGAAATGCCGGGTTATCGGGAATGGGGTTAAAAAAAATAAGTACGAGTGTTTCCTCAGAAAATACTGTACTGTACTTGTATGTATTGTTTACTTGAGAATATAACAGAGAATAAACTGCCCAAATACCCTTAAACAAAGGAAAAGTACGTCCTTTATGAAGGCATAGAGCCTTTACTACATGAAAATGAAAATTAATGAATACACTGTGTACAGTAATTTACCTGATAAGACAGACCTCAGAAAAATACTTTATGAGAGCTTTTATACTTTTATAAAGCTGTCTATAATGAAAATTAATTAACTAAGGATTTTTTTGCCCTGCCAGGGTGTGGACGAGTTATCCGGAGTGCCAGGTTATCGAGGGCCGAGTTTTCGAGGTTCTACTGTATTTGAAATTCATATGTCAGCTTTCTGTTTTACAGTATTTTTGTTGATTAGATCATACCATTGATTCAATTATAATAAATTACAGATTAATAATTCATTTATTATTATTTAGAAACGAGATTTGTTCAGCCTCAGAATGCTGGATTCCGTCCATTGCCAGGTTTTAGTGCTCGTCCTGTTTCGAACTCTGACTTACCATTTGGAAAATGGAAGTTTTTCAATGAAGAGAAATATGGTAAAATATATAATAATTGTTTTTGGAGTTTTCTTTTTGTAATGGTTAAAATCTGAGTTTTGAATATCATTTTCATAAATTTTAATTAATATAATTTTCAGATCAAGAATGTCCACCACTTTACTTAATAGCCAAGGAGTGTGCTGCTTTAGGGGGAATTATGCCAGAAGGAAATCTAAAAAATATTCTTCTAAGGGCTTGCAATTGGCTAGAAATTTGTTATTCATGTGTAAGTTCTAACTTATTATAATCACACTCTATATTTTTAAATTATAATGCAAACTTAAATATGAAAGTAAAACTTGTGTATCACTGAATGAGAAGACATTGTATTCAGTTTAAAGTGTAGAGTGGTATGCTGTGATTCACGGTAATTTCCGAACAGTCCATTATAGCAAAAACAGTGTTTAAAATTGTAAATGATTATGCCTAAGCTTAATCATCTCAAAACAAATGTTTAATTAAATTATATGGTTACATGAAAATCAATCAAGAGAGAGATATATCTGGCCCCAAATGGCGAATCAGGTTGATATCAGGGCTTTTATTCACATAAAGCTGAAACAGTACAGTGTCAGGCAATTTTTCTTTCCATTGGCAAATCCTCTAAAACTTAATTTTGTTCTCTTTTCATTATTCATTTCTCAACATCACTAAGTTCTGGTTATCATCTTTCTGATCTGCATGTTTAAAAAATAACCTTATCTGGAATTCTTTGCTCTTTCCTTTTCATTTTTACTTATATCTTCTGTATGTATATCTCCATCTCCACTCTCACTGAAGTTATTACCACTGTAGACAGTAAACCAGCAAGACAAAAGAGAAAGAAAAAGAAATCTGTAAATTCTACATAGTATAAATTATAACAAAATATAATATAAAAATATATGGCAACACAGTATATTCAATGTGCTTACTTTTTTGGTATGACTAGAAGAAAATTATTTTTTCATCTGTAGATAAAGTTCTGTCTGAGAATTCTCTTATCCATAATTGCAACTTATACAAAAATGTTTTGGAATTATATTACAATCAGCAGGTTACTAAACTGTCTGAACCATGTCATGGGAAGTACGACAACTGCTATATTTAATTAAACATAATAAATTTTGAATAAACCGAAGGCTTAATTAATAAACAGCTGCACTGTAGTTGTTGAATGTTACAAATTCAAATGTGAAGGAATACTTGAACTCAAACTCTGATTGGAATTTTGATTATAAGTCATAAACAAATATGTTTACTGACTTAGATACAATCTGTACATTTCTATATTCAACGGTTGACTCAACAGTGAGAAAACATTTCTAAATGGACCGTTGAAATTAATGATGTCAGTGCTGTTCCACCATTGAGCTCAACAGTCTCAATGACACAAAAGACCGTTGAGTATTCAATAAACTAACATGGCAGCATTCGTGAAACAAGTAAATTTCACTTATAGAAACTATCGATTTGCTGTTGCTGTGGATGCTGTAATAGCGGACAGATTGATGAACGATCTGTATATGATAAAACATGTGATTGCATGATTATGTTGGATAATTTGGTCAATATTGAAATATTAAGCTTTTTTTCAGAAACACACTACCTCTACAAATTTGTCCAAAATTGATTACAACAGATATTTGGCCCGCTTTAAGTCTTCCTAATGATATATATAAATTCAAGAAATTCAAATTATTAAAAAAAGACCCAGTATAGAAGAAAATGATAGAGAAAGGTTCATTCAAATAGTGGTTAAGTGAGTTATTTTAGCAAAACAGTCACAATTGTTGTCTTCTCCTTATTTAAGTCAGCCATCATGAAAAGTGCCCTTTCAACGGAAACGTTTCTTTATTCTACAAAATGTGACGTCAGATCATTTAACGGCAAACTCACCGGTGATATAAGTGTTGAATTTAGAAACATATAGTATGTATAGAGGTATAGTCAACCTTTCGTGTAGACTTCTTGTCTACCCTCCAGATTTGCAGTACTTTATTGTACTTAATTTATAAAATAATTATCCTTTTCTATGTGTACCACAGATTTTATTTAAAAGCATTGTAAAATTACTTCTGTATCACTTTAGTTTTTACTCTTGAATAATAATCTTCCTATTGGTAAGGTGATTAGACAAAATGTTTTCAGATTATTATAAATTTATTTTCAAGATATAAATTTTAATAAGTATCAAAAACACATTTCAAATTCTATAAAAATTTATTCTGAAGCTAACATTTTATAAAGTTAGCTATAAAGAAATTTAATTGTTTCTTTACTCTTTTTAACTCTGCACAGATTGGAAGCCATAACAAATATTTTATAATGTTTTTAGAAAAAGTTGACATTATTCTCTGAATATTTTTTTAGACACTGTTTTTTTTATTCTTCATTTACTATTTTTAATTTTTAGTCAGTGATTATCATGAATAAAATGTTCAATTAAACAAAGAAAATACGTAATGAAACAAAAGAAAAGTTGTTGAGCAATAATGAAATTACAAATGATTACAATCTATGCAATTTCTTGATTAGGATAATAATATAAAATGGAACATATTATTTTTAGAAAAAGTCATACTCAAGCTTGCAATATTATTTCCCATTTTACAGGTGGAAAATGAATTGCAAAAGGCTTTATAACACCATTGCAGTGTTAGAGTTGTTTTTTTTTTTTTATTGTGATTGTATGTAAGTTTACAAGCAAATAAAATTCATGGTGTTAGATCTAATCGTAGGAGAGAAAGAACTACTAAAGATATAAATGCTATTGAACTAAAGCATTATTATTGACGTGACATGAACCGAAAGTAAATCAGAAGTAAAACTTTATATTTACATAATTCCTTTCTTTATTAAATTGTAAAAAAATAAAAGAAATTACTATGTGCATGATACATAAAGTATAAGAAATATACAGAAAGAGAATAAATTAAAAATAAAAATGATAGAATGAAGTGTGAAAGACTTATTTTCATTTTTTAATTAATTCTCTTTCTGATATACATATCATAATGCACCCTTTATGAGGTTAAGTTTGTATCTTGAAAATGGATTTATTAGACACTTAAAACATTTGTTCTGCTTCAAAGTCTACACAATTTTAATTAAGCAGTATTTAAATTAATTTTAATTTTGAATAACAATTAACACACAAACTCAGTCTGTTATATTCTTAAGTTTAGATATTAAATTTTAATACAAATACTGTATTTTAAAGGACAATAAAAAAGTTCCACAAAGACTGAAGCCTGTACTTCATAATAAGACTTTACTTCTAGACTACTACTGGAGTTAGATTTTTATCTTCCCTATAGTCAGCTTCTGTCTGAACTACCTCAATAATAATTTACATAATAGTAAAATTATAAATGTTACAATAAAAAGACCACATCAACGTAGATTTTTGTATTAAAATATAATGTGGGACATTTTAATACAGGGATTTTAATTTTGTAATTTTACTAGAGTTTATTAAACAGTGTTGATTATTTACTTCTATATTTAAGAATATCAACATCAATAAACTGAATTCGTATGTTGCTTTGTTGTTTGAGCTTGCTTTATTTCAAATTGTTTTAAGTAGTGTGATTCTATCATTTACTTTCCTCCCTGTTATGCATACAAAACATATTGAATCATTTCAAATTTGCCAAGCTTGTGTTTAGGGGCATTGATGCTATTAAATTTTGGTGTTTATAGATCAAGGGGATGTTGAGATAGAGGGGTGTCAATTTTTTTCAATATTTTTAGTGAAAAATAATGAAGTTATTGATGAATTTTATAACTTTTTTTAGGGTAAAAATAATGGACTTCAACTCGACGACTGCGACACGGGATTCTTGTATGGTATTCGCTCGGTATGTGAAGGTGACGTTCCTTGCCAGGCCACCGGAAGACTACTACTACTGTCTCTTCGTCAGACTGGAATCTCACAGAGATCTCTGACATCAGTATGTAATGCCGATCGTTGCATAGAACAGTTCCTCCTCCAGCCTTCTCCTTGATGTCCAGGATTTTTCATATATTAGTCACTCGGAGCAATAATCTACATTACATTTAGGTAACATTCTTAAAGAAAAAACAAAACTCAGTTCAAAGTAAAATTCATAATAGTAAAATAGCCATTTTTGCATACACAAAGCCATTTGATAAGATTTGCACCTATTTATTTAATTACGTAGCCAAATTATTTTATTTAAAATATTTTTTTTACTTACTTAATGGTAGTTTTGTTTGTATATTGTACATATAAATCATTTGCATTTATGCTAATACTAAGGTTTTCGTCCATCAAAAAATAGTCTTTGTGATCTTGTAAATATTCGGCGCTGTATAAGAGTGTCGATAATAACACGAATGTCCCTTATACAATTTATCCATAAATCTGTATTGAAGGTTTTTTCCTGTATCCTAAATTTATTTTCCAGTCTTAGGTCGATCGTAGCACCCACTCAATATGATTTGACAAATTTTCTGCATTCTCATTGGCAAGTGGAGTAACTAAGGGGGAAAGATGTGCACGTGCCCCGCGCCCCAACCTTGAGGGCACCAAAATGAACCCATGGAATGTTTTTGTAATTAAAATTGAATCAGGGACGGTTTGTCTCAGGGGCTAAAACTATTCGGCCCTGATAATCGGTCGCCATTTTTGATGTAGTTTCTTAGAGATTCGAAATATTAAAAAATAATGAAAAAGTTTAGAAGTGTTTTAAAGACGAAATTATTTTTTTAAATAAGTGCACAAATAATGGCATTATTATAATGTATTCATAAAATAATGTCATTAATTCAATGATAGATCGTTGTGACCAAATAACTGGCGAGTGCAGAAATATTTTTCTCTTTAATTAAATAAACCACTGATAAACTATTTCTTCTAAAATATCTTAAGATTCGTTTATTCGAAATATACGTGATGGAAATAAGTCGAATAAACAGCTGATGATGATATAAACAGTAACATTATTATAGATAATCGAATGGCCGAGGTGGAAAAGCGTTGATTTTCTGCTTCAATATCTTTGATTCTGGATCAGTCGATCAAAAAATTGTGCGGTGGTGTTACGGTCGATGCATTCAAGCAGCAAAATTAAGATGACATTGAGCATCGACGACAGACTGAGCCAATCGTCTCAGTCAATTGTCAAGGTGAAAAGAGATGATTGGTGGAACAGATCATGGACGTTTATTGTATTAATTTTGCGGTTTATGCACATAAGCTTATAAGATTCTAGCGTGAACTCGATTCAATATCCTGTAATCTATCACAGATCTGGACGTCCAGTGGCACATCCAGAAGGGAACGAGGGACCCAAAACAAAAAGAAAACAAAAACACTATTAAATTTTTCTAAAATGTTTTCCTATTTAAAATTAATTATTTTTATTTATATTCTGTGGTGTCTTCTATTTCTGCATTATTTATGAATCAGTGGTCACATGAGGGCGAATTTCATTGAATTTGCATTAAAAATTTGTTATCTGTTCAACTCGCTCCTCTAAGATTAAATCGCGAGTGTGCCATTGGGTACATCATTCTCCATCCCTTGCGGTGCTAGCCGACTTCATTGCCGTGGGACTTGTCTCTATTGAGCAAAACTGTAGCGAGTCATACAACGTAGACAAACTGTTACCTGGTGTTAATTAAGCATTCGAATAGCCAGTTGGTTCCGGACTGGAGAATTTTCGTGGGTGATGGTAACTCGGATCTAAAATCGTGACATATCCCAGAGATTTTTGCTGATCAAACTCCAGAATCTGTTTATTGTGGATCTGACAGAATCACGATGTGATCATTCGGACCATTTTGGAACATTGAAAAAAACACCATTTAGTGCTTGTAGGGTGGAAAACAAAGTGCATTACTTAAAACGTGATTTTTCTACTTTCGCAATGCGATAAAACTGCAGAAGTACTTGTAATGGAATATTTCATTGATCGATTAACTGCAGACACCAGCACGTTGTAGGCTATAGGTCACAATTATGCCTTATTAGGGTGGGTCCCACATATGGGGAAGTGACCAGTATGGTATGGGAAACATGTCCCGATCTGTTATACTGTCCACGATGTGTAACATTTCACGATAAAAGTGTACTTTCAATAAGGTTGATATGACTAATTTTTGTTGTTTATTTTAAGAAAGGTTACACTGTTGTTTCTTCTTATGTTCTGACCTTTTGCGTTGTTTAAGTATTATTTCTAACATTAAAAAGTAATAAAATGTCATCATCAAAAGTTGAAAAAACAAATAAATAAAACGGTTTTTCGAAATAAACTAATACAGCACTCGTAGGTAACGATTGTTGGTTCAATTTTCGTTTTGCCATTTGTTCTTGTCGTCGACTTTACCACCGCCAATTGTGTTGCAGAAACCAAACAGAATGTTTTTCTGCGAATTTCAATGAATTGTTGAAATTGCTCGAAANTGTAGGTTATAGGTCACAATTATGCTTTATTAGGGTGGATCCCACATATGCGGAAGTGACCAGTATGGTATGGGAAACATGTCCCGATCTGTTATACTGTTTACGATGTGTAACATTTCACAGTACAAGTGTACTTTCGATAAGGTTGATATGACTAATTTTTGTTGTTTATTTTAAGAAAGGTTACACTGTTGTTTCTTCTTATCTTCTGGCTTTTTGCGTTGTTTAAGTAGTATTTCTAACATTAAAAAGTAATAAAATGTCATCATCAAAAGTTGAAAACACAAATAAAGCGGTTTTTCGAAATACAGTAGCACTCGTATGTAACGATTGCCAGTTCCATTTTCGTTCTTGTCGTCGACTTTACCACCGCCAATTGTGCTGCAGAAACCAAACAGAATGTTTTTCTGCGAATTTCAATGAATTGTTGAAATTGCTCGAAAAAACGGCTAATCATTTCTTGTCTCTAAATAAGAAATTAGTCGAACATCCAAACATGTTATTAATAGCCATCATCGATCGGAAATGGCAACCAATTATACCTTCTGCCCCTGTTTCCATCGATCCTGTAGTTTACTTGCTATTCTAGAAGTGTATTCTGGTGATGAATATCAGTAATTTTATGGCGAAAGCTTGATTGGGAAACGATCTAAACATTTCGAAAACTCTTATACTTCATTCTAATTCGAATTTCTGTCTGTAAAGAAGCTAATTCTAGAATGATGAGTTTTAAAATTCAAAAAGCTGATCGAACTTCTCTTGGTTCACCGACTTACGCGGATGAATATTTCGTTTTAAATTAAATTTTGTGTGTATAAATAACCATTTTAATTTTTTAAAGGTTGCTTTTTTGTCAGGTGTTTCATTTTAAACAAAATTGTTTGACTATTAATATTATTATAATTGCAGTTAATAACATTCACACTTAATAAAACCAATTTATGTTGTAATCATCAAGAGAAAATGTTTGCGCGCCAAGCCACATACAAAAACTTAACATCAAGTTCGTTCGAAATTTTGTAATTCACTTGTGTAAGACTGGTTACTATCGGGTAAATTTTGTTAATGAAATGTTGAAAGTTTCTTGGAAACGAGCAAACTTTTATCCAAAGAACGTCAGATTTTTTCAAGTTTCCCATAAAAAACGCTCATAAGGATTAATTTCCGAGCTGTAGCAAAAAGTAAACTGTACCCTCCTAATATACCTCTGTAGCAATTATATGCAAAGACTTTCGATGGATTAATGCCTTGGCTTCAGTACAAATTTCGTAAACTTTAAGCAGAATAATCTAGTCCAAGGTTCGATTTACCGATTTATCCGTCTCTCGATATAAACGATGCGATTGAATGACTTAGATAAGAACGATTCGGAGTTCTAAGTACAAAATTTATTTACTCATTGAAACATTCGTATTCAGACGATAAATCGAAGTGAATTCTTCTGTTTAATTTTTCTATTCATTTCCTACTCTGGCGGTCGAATCTCCAACACAATATTCCCTCAGTTCCGGATTCACGAAAGCGTCGTAACCACGAATTTTCGTTTTTCTACTTCAAAATTTGGTGTTCACAAAACTCGTCATAACTGAAACTGTCGTAAATCGGCATCGTCATATTGCAACACGCAGTGAGTTGCAATATGACGATGCCGTCATATTGCAACTCACTGCATCGAAAATTTATCGTTGATTCAAGTCATTTTGTTCACGGAATTAATCTGATACTATCGAATGTCGGAGGAAACTATTTTTAGTTCAATTGAGGAACTGTAATGTGTAGAATAATATTCTCTTAATGATTTTGAAATTATAAACAGAATCGTTATAATGAATAATACAGAAATTTTACTAACCTTTTGTTTTTGAAACGGTTTTGTAATTCCTTTCAATTTACGTTGAATTTCATCTATGCTTTTAAGTACTGTGCATTTACTAACACTATTCACTTCTTTGCATATTAGGCTTAATTTTTAACAATTATCTTTACAGGTAACCGTTGGATCTAACCTTTCTTGTATTATTTTTCTTTCTTCCACTCCTTTCAACGCCAGTACTGTGGATAAAGTAAAACGATGCCTCTTCTTTTTCTCTCCCATTCTAACAATTCGCTCTATTTGAAAGTTCCCGGGCTATATTCCTATTGGACGAAACACTATACTCTCAGAATCGCTGATATTTTGTCGTAAATAGTAAATTCAATTACGATGAGCTTAGTGAATTTCAGATAAGATTTGTGGTATTTAACTACGTCGCGAGAATATGACGCTGTAACTAACGGCACTTTCTTGAATCTGTATCTTAGTTTGATAGGGATCTTGGTTCGAATCTCTCCGCGCACTGTGTAAATGGAATAGAAACTTGGCCCTTTCATTCTGGCGGTCGCTTTAATTGATTGGTGGGTTTGACCGTTTCGAAAAGGACTGTCGTGGAGGGACAAATGTAGAATTCATTAATTCGAAATACATTTGATGAAAATAAGTCGGATAAACGGCTAATGATGATGGTGATATAAACAGTAACATTTTCATAGATGATCGAATGACAGAGGCGAAAAAGCGTTGATTTTCTGCTTTAACATGTTTGATTCTGGATCAGTCGATCAGAAAATTGCGCGGTGGTGTTACGGTCGATGCATTCAAGCAGCAAAATTAAGATGACATTGAGCATCGACGACAGACTGAGCCAATCGTCTCAGTCAATTGTCAAGGTGAAAAGAGATGATTGGTGGAACAGATCATGGATGTTCATTGTATTAATTTTGCGGTTTATGCGCATAAGCTTATAAGATTCTAGCGTGAACTCGATTCAATATCACAGATCTGGACGTCCAGTGGCACATCCAGAGGGGAACGAGGGATTCTAGCACCCCCCAGAACAAAAAGAAAACAAAAACACTATTAAATTTTTCTAAAATGTTTTCCTATTTAAAATTAATTATTTTTATTTATATTGTGTGGTGTGTTCTATTTCTACATTACTTATGAATCAGTGGTCACATGAAGGTAAATTTCATTTAATTTGCATTAAAAAATTTATGTTATCTGTTCAACTCGCTCCTCTAAGATTAAATCGCGAGTGTGCCATTGGGTACATCATTCTCCATCCCTTGCCGTGCTAGCCGACTTCATTGCCGTGGGACTAGTCTCTATTGAGCAAAACTGTAGCGAGTCATACAACGTAGACAACCTGTTACCTGGTGTTAATTAAGCATTCGAATAGGTAATTTGTTTCAGACTGGAGAATTTTCGTGGGTGATGGTAACTCGGATCTAAAATCGCGACATATCCCAGAGATTTTTGCTGATCAAACTCCAGGATCTGTTTATTGTGGGTCTGACAGAATCACGATGTGATCATTCGGACCATTTTGGAACATTGAAAAGGCACCATTTAGTGCTTGTAGGGTGGAAAACAAAGTGCATTACTTAAAACGTGATTTTTCTACTTTCGCAATGCGATAAAACTGCAGAAGTACTTGTAATGGAAAATTTTATTGATCGATTAACTGGAGACACCAGCACGTTGTAGGTTATAGGTCACAATTATGCTTTATTAGGGTGGATCCCACATATGCGGAAGTGACCAGTATGGTATGGGAAACATGTCCCGATCTGTTATACTGTTTACGATGTGTAACATTTCACAGTACAAGTGTACTTTCGATAAGGTTGATATGACTAATTTTTGTTGTTTATTTTAAGAAAGGTTACACTGTTGTTTCTTCTTATCTTCTGGCTTTTTGCGTTGTTTAAGTAGTATTTCTAACATTAAAAAGTAATAAAATGTCATCATCAAAAGTTGAAAACACAAATAAAGCGGTTTTTCGAAATACAGTAGCACTCGTATGTAACGATTGCCAGTTCCATTTTCGTTCTTGTCGTCGACTTTACCACCGCCAATTGTGCTGCAGAAACCAAACAGAATGTTTTTCTGCGAATTTCAATGAATTGTTGAAATTGCTCGAAAAAACGGCTAATCATTTCTTGTCTCTAAATAAGAAATTAGTCGAACATCCAAACATGTTATTAATAGCCATCATCGATCGGAAATGGCAACCAATTATACCTTCTGCCCCTGTTTCCATCGATCCTGTAGTTTACTTGCTATTCTAGAAGTGTATTCTGGTGATGAATATCAGTAATTTTATGGCGAAAGCTTGATTGGGAAACGATCTAAACATTTCGAAAACTCTTATACTTCATTCTAATTCGAATTTCTGTCTGTAAAGAAGCTAATTCTAGAATGATGAGTTTTAAAATTCAAAAAGCTGATCGAACTTCTCTTGGTTCACCGACTTACGCGGATGAATATTTCGTTTTAAATTAAATTTTGTGTGTATAAATAACCATTTTAATTTTTTAAAGGTTGCTTTTTTGTCAGGTGTTTCATTTTAAACAAAATTGTTTGACTATTAATATTATTATAATTGCAGTTAATAACATTCACACTTAATAAAACCAATTTATGTTGTAATCATCAAGAGAAAATGTTTGCGCGCCAAGCCACATACAAAAACTTAACATCAAGTTCGTTCGAAATTTTGTAATTCACTTGTGTAAGACTGGTTACTATCGGGTAAATTTTGTTAATGAAATGTTGAAAGTTTCTTGGAAACGAGCAAACTTTTATCCAAAGAACGTCAGATTTTTTCAAGTTTCCCATAAAAAACGCTCATAAGGATTAATTTCCGAGCTGTAGCAAAAAGTAAACTGTACCCTCCTAATATACCTCTGTAGCAATTATATGCAAAGACTTTCGATGGATTAATGCCTTGGCTTCAGTACAAATTTCGTAAACTTTAAGCAGAATAATCTAGTCCAAGGTTCGATTTACCGATTTATCCGTCTCTCGATATAAACGATGCGATTGAATGACTTAGATAAGAACGATTCGGAGTTCTAAGTACAAAATTTATTTACTCATTGAAACATTCGTATTCAGACGATAAATCGAAGTGAATTCTTCTGTTTAATTTTTCTATTCATTTTGTACTCTGGCGGTCGAATCCCCAACACAATATTCTTCCCGGTCCGCATTCACGAAAGCGTCCTAACGACGAATTTTCGTTTTAAGTTGTCTACGTCAAAATTTGGTGTTCACAAAACTCGTCGTAATCGAAAATGTCGTATATCGGCATCGTTATATTGCAACATGCAGTGAGTTGTCGTAAGTCAAGACAATTCAAGCTGATCAATTGACAAATTACGTACTTCATCGAAAATTTATCGTTGATTCAAGTCATTTTGTTCACGGAATTAATCTGATACTATCGAATGTCGGAGGAAACAATTTTTCGTTCAATTGAGGAACTGTAATGTGTAGAATACTATTCTCTTAATCATTTTGAAATTATAAACAGAATCATTATAATGAATAATAAAGAAATTTTACTAACCTTTTATTTTTGAAACGCTTTTGTAATCTCTCTCAATTTACATTGAATTTAATCTATGCTTCTAAGTACTGTGCATTTACTAACACTATTCACTTCTTTGCATATTAGGCTTAATTTTTAACAATTATCTTTACAGGTAACAGTTGGATCTAACCTTTTTTCTATTATTTTTCTTTTTTCCACTCTTTTCAACGCCAGTACTGTGGACAAAGTAAGACGCCGCCTTCTTTATTTCTCCCATTCTAACAATTCGCTGTTTGAAAGTTCCCGGGCTATATTCCTATTGGACGAAACACTATACTGTCGGAATCGCTATTTTGTCGTAAATAGTAAATTCAGTTATGATGAGCTTCATGAATTGCAGATACGATTTGTGGTATTTAACAACGTCGCGAGAATATGACACTGTAACTAACGGCACTTCCTTGAATCTGTATCTTAGTTTGTTAGGGATCTTGGTTCGAATGTCTCCGCGCACTGTGTAAATCGAATAGAAAGTTGGCCCTTTGATTCTGGCGGTCAATTTCATTGATTGGTCGGTTCGACCGTTTGGAAAAGGACTGTTGTGGAGTGACAAATCTAGTAAATATCTTAAGATTCATTCATTCGCAATACACTTGATGAAAATAAGTCGGATAAACAGCTAATGATGATGATGATATAAACAGTAACATTTTCATAGATGATCGAATGGCCGAGGTGGAAAAAGCGTTGATTTTCTGTTTCAACATGTTTGATTCTGGATCAGTTGATCAGAAAATTGCGCGGTGGTGTTACGGTCGATGCATTCAAGCAGCAAAATTAAGATGACATTNATCGAATGTCGGAGGAAACAATTTTTCGTTCAATTGAGGAACTGTAATGTGTAGAATACTATTTTCTTAATCATTTTGAAATTATAAACAGAATCGTTATAATGAATAATACAGAAATTTTACTAACCTTGTATTTTTGAAACGTTTTTGTAATCTTTTTCAACTTACGTTGAATTTCATCTATGCTTTTAAGTACTGTGCATTTACTAACACTATTCATTTTTTTGCAAATTAGGCCTAATTTTCAACAATTATCCTTAGAGGTAACAGTTGGATCTAACCTTTCTTTTATTATTATTTTTTCGACTTCTTTCAACGCCTGTATTGGTAAAAGTAAAATGATGCCTTATTTTTCTCTCCCATTTTAACACAGAAACTCATGCAGGAAACAATTCGCTCTATTTGAAAGTTCCCGGGCTATATTCCTATTGGACGAAACACTATACTGTCGGAATCGCTGACATTTTGTTGTAAATAGTAAATTCAGTTACGATGAGCTTCGTGAATTGCAGATACGATTTGAGGTATTTAACTACGTCGCGAGAATATGACACTGTAACTAACGGCACTTTCTTGAATCTGGATCTTAGTTTGATAGCGATCGTGGTTCGAATCTCTCCGCGCACTGTGTAAATCGAATAGAAACTTGGCCTTTTCATTCTGGCGGTCGATTTCATTGATTGGTGGATTCGACCGTATGGAAAAGTACTGTACAAATCTACAAGTCATTCTCGGAAGAGTCAATCTTCTGTATCCTATAATTGCTATAGTTCCTATTGGATGGTGTCGAGAGACAGATAAGTTGGCCATGACGTTACTTATGTTGACGATCTCGTTTTTTAACGAAAGGTCGAACGAAGCCACGTTTTCTATACACGATCTGTAGTAAAATATGGTAATTATTATCGCCGGAGCATTTTGCCTGATAATTGCACGTAAAGTATTAAAATTTGTATGATTTCACTTGAAACTGTACAAACAATTTTCATAAAGTTAGTAATATAATTGCTAGTCTTAGCCACATTTCTAATATAATTCCATAGTCGTTTGAACTCGCAAAACATATTTAAAGTATTTGTTCTTACACATTAAAAGTATTACAATGGAAGACGGTAGACAATACGATTTCGTAGATTTCACTTAGTTTGAATGCAAGAGATATTTCGTCGAAATCAAAATATAAATGTACAATTAATAATCAGTTAAACTATTGTAATATATATAATATATATATATATATATAATGTGTTAGATTTAATAATTTTGAAAATGGATTCAAATTTTTATTGTACGTTATCGCGAATAAAAGTACAAACATCAAATGAAATGAAATGCGGTGTATTGGTTGTAAACGAGTCTGAAAAATAAAGTCTGTCAGATATATTATTTATTATTCTAGACTTTCCTCTATGTCATTCTTTAGTATAATACTTAATTGCAATTCAAGTCTTTAAAGTCAAGAGTTCGCCAGTGGACAAGAGGTTTCGTTCCCTGAACACCTGGAGTTCGGTCGTGGGTTCGCTCCTCCAGGATGGTCTGGCCACGTGAAGTTTCCCGGGTTTTCTCCACGTGTGTAACGTCCGAATAGGGAAATCAGTTGTCCTTAAAACGACCTTCCGGAAGGCATCCCCTAGGCAACGCAATACATGGGCAGATCGCCCATGTGTTGCGTTGCCGTAACTTAACAAGCAAACCTTTAAAGCCAATACGGAGTTTATCGGCAACGAAACGCTTTGCGTTTTCAGACCATGTTACTCGGATTATAAAATATATAATAGGTACAGTACCTACTAGTGGACAACACTACTGGTAGTAGGTCACGGGTTCACGCCCGGCCAACGGGCTAATCATGTGGAGTTTTTCAGATTTTCTTCACGTTAGTAACACCTAAATTGAGACGTTTCTCATAAAAATGTCTCCATAAATTATACGCTGAGATAAAGCGAAGGTATTAAACTTATTGTTGGATAAATTTGAAATAAAATAGACGTCGATTCCACATTTTGAAACTTTATTAAATGGGGATGATGAAAAGTCGGGGACAATCTTTAAAAATTCTACTGATAATGGCAAAGTTTGATCCGAACTATGCGGTTTTCTAAAGAATACACAATGATATTAATCCTGCATTATCCTTAATGTTCTTCAGTGTTCTCAGGATGACGGCCTGATTGCCGTGTGGTCAAGGTTGCAACCTACCGCTCTGGGGGACCCTGTATCGAAATCGGACGGGAAGAAAATTTTCAGGAATTTTTCGGATGGTGGTCCGTCCGGCCATTTTTTGGGTGGAGATGAAAAATTTCTGGTGTTATCTGCAGTATATAAGTTGGCAACGAGTCATTTAGGGCGGTCAATGTTTGTCTTATTCAACTGTCAATTTGAATTAATTTACATATAAATAATAGTTAAATAATAGTTTGAAAGAAACTAGGACTTCAAGCACCATAAACAGTAAAAGAAGAAATAATAGTTTGTAAGTTTGTCTGGCGGTAAGTAACGTAAATTGTTTTTGTAAATGGTATTTTGACGTCTGACTGTGATAAAGGTAGTGAAAATTCAAACATAAAATTTAAAATAAAATGAGGTTATTTTCAAGTTAAAAATATTTTGATTGTTAGATATGATTACTTTTGTTATTCATATTTATTAGCATAAAAAAACACTGATGAATAATAAAATCATTATTCAATGTGCGAAATAAGCAATCTGCCCCCTCAAAAATTAGGGGGCAGTTACGAGATGAACACATTGAATTGCATTCAGATAAGTGCAAATTGTGTGGCATCACTTTTATTATTATGAAGGTGAAAAATACGTTAAACAACACGAGGCATCTGTTCGTCATAGACGTAATATATCTGCACAGAAGAGTAGCCAAATGACCAACTATCAGAGTTCAGTAGTTTTATCCACTCTGCCACTGATGGCTTGTTGTTCTGAAGCAGAAGACCATCGCCTTTATTGTCTCAGACGTTTTAAATTTAGAATTTACACATGGATTCCTCGTGTCGAAGGGACTACACCTTAACACCAAGAGATGTTTAAACTCGTGATTTTGAATTCTGCCACACGGGACGTAAGTTAAGTCTTGGCAGCCATTAAGATACTGTTAGTTATTAGCATAGATCTATAATTTTTAGTTTCTCACTGGCGACATGCCTTATAATACCAATTCGGGTAGATATTAAACAATGCTTGGTTGCTATAATAGCCAGAGAGTTCTTTATAAGGGGTTTGAAGCTGTATGCAATGTATGTACATGAAAACATATGGGTCGATGAATCTCCAGGAATTTTACGGGGTGGCCCGTTCGGATATGTCGGGTCCCGCCTCTCATAATCCGGCCGCCCTATTGTGGGCCTAGCCGAACCCATAATGGGCTCGGTAATGGAGACCCTCTTATTAGTTATCAAGCGAAATTTATCACTAAAAAGTAAGCCATACGCTTAATAACTGGATGCACCCTTAATTTCAACTTTTTAGAGGAACCTCTATGGTTTGTACAGATCATTTGGATCTCTTCCACCAACAACTCCTGGCTGAGCCACTCCGAAGATGACTTGGTCTTTCCTTTTGCCGTTGACAAACAGTCACCGCTCGACAAGGTTGGACAGGATAATAACAATAATAATAATTGCCAAATTACGGGCTTTGAAACTCTTTCCGTCCCGTGCCCAATAAGAGGGCTTTTTTGAAGCAATCCATTATAAATTCGGTCAGGCCCACAGTGGGGCAGCCTGGGACGGGGTCCGAAAAATTTCAGATTCGATCCCGGATCCTCCAGAGCAGTGGACACCACCCTAATCGGCTGTAGGTCTATAGAGTTAGGTCAATCCCCTAACCAGTAGAGATCGCTCGATGGCCGGAATAAAACCGAAAATCTCCATATAAACCGAAGGAGTTTTTTATTTTAACTCTTTCCGCCCTGTGGGCACTAGGAGGGCCTCTTTTTGTAAGCCCATTATGGGTTCGGCCAGGCTTACAATGGGGCTGCTGGGTAGTGAGAAACGGGGCCCGACATATCCGAACGGACCACCCCCGAAAAATTCCCGGGGATTTTTTGACCCGTTCGGATTCGAACCCGGGTTTCCCAGAGCGGTAGGCTGCCACCTTGACCTCTCGGCCATCCGACCGCTAAACCGAAGGAATTAGGCACGACATAATTTTTTTCAAAATAAACGAGTACAAAGACTTAATTAATTAATTAATACTCCAAATACGGAGAAAATAAATAATTTATTAGTTCGAAAGACATTAATTTAGTTTTAAAAAATATTTTAAAAATTTATTTAAAAATAATCTCGAACCGCTCGATTTCACGTCATCATCCCCAACCCGGAAGCCAAACAACGCCCCTCCAAAATGAACCGAAAGTCTTACGGTATCCTCGTTTAGAAAACAATGCGGACGTGTAAACCCTAAAAATGCTGGATATTCGCGGGAAAAGTAAGTATACGGATACGCGGAATAATTCCATTCTCGTAATTAAAGAGGGAGGACGATTCCGTCTCTGGGTTTAACGCGCCGACGTCTTCCCTCGGAAACAAGATATTATTTAATTAGCATAATTTTCCGGTAGGACGTCAAGAAAGAATGTTTACGTTAGTCTCGAATTACTTATTAAAACCTTCGGCCATTTCCTCTTTCGCTCCTCCTCCTCCTCCAATTGCCAAATTTAGAAGTCGATAAGTGGCACCACTTCCAACGAATAAAGGCAAGATTGTTGCATTTATTTTAATAATATTGCCGACAGTAACTTCAGTGTCCGGCGATTTCGGATGAAGAGCAGTTTAAAAGGCGACGAATGTAGGTGGAGTAGAAATTTACGCGAAGGTCGAGCTCTCTATTGACGTTTATTATTGCCGAGGCTGCTTAGAATCCGTAAAGTAAAAAGTGCTCGTGGTAATTCTGCCGTTTAATTACCGTGCTGGGCAAATCCTTTGCCGCGCTCGCATTTTCCGCACCGGGTTGTTTCGACGCCTCCGGAGTGGTCCCGTCGGAAGTCTGGGAGCGTCTGCACGCCTCTTTCCTCGCCGAATGTTGCGGTGGTCTCGGTCGGTCCGGGAAGACCGATACTACCGTCCCCTCTCCGGGAAGTTTCTCGTATTTCTGGTGTTTGGACGGAGTTTCCTTTGCGATACGTTACTCACACCACGACGGAACTATAAAAGTTATTATGGTTTGCTTAAAAGTTTAAATTGCTTACTCCCGACGATAGTTCCTTTATGCAATTGTTATATAAATCTATAGTAAATGTAGTGATCGAGTCCTTAAAACATTTTATCGTCGTGTCTCTTGTAAGTCGAGTTCTGGATTACAAAGATGTAGTCAGAATTGTCTGTCGTAATTTATGAATTGTAGTAAATTTGGAGTAATTATTATACGTGTACAAGAAATCGTTGAATAATTTATTGTGTATAATTGTTCAGGAATGTTGAAGAATTATTACATAAAGAATTTCGAATTATTATGTAATACTCTTTCAAAAGAGTAGTAGTTCTGTTATATAATAATTCAAATTATTATGGTCGATGGACGTGAATTGAAGCCTTTTAAATGTACCTGTACATAATTTATTTGTCTGGAAATGTTAAGGCAATATTTTTAAACATTAAGAATGTTCAAAAATTTATAATTCAGTTTTTTAATGTGTGTTAAATTAATTGATTGCAACATGTTTTTACGCAATATATATTTAAAAAATATTCTAAATACTTATTAATTGCTTAAACTAATGCAATTTTATATGAAATTTCTTTCAAATTACATTAGATTTTATAAAATTAAATATAATAATCTAAATTTTCAGAAGGTGAAACTTGATTAGAATAGTCCACTATTGCTTAATTTTGACATGGAGAATGGTAAAGTACAACAAAATGGGGGAAAAAACGAATGCGAAGGTTTGCAATTATGCAAAGAAGACTTGAGATCGAAATTAACGCCGTTGCAATATCAAGTTACTCAAGAAAAGGGGACGGAAAGGTAAATTGTGAAAAATGTATTATTTTAGAGTGTTAAAGCTAATTTATTTATATATAATAATTATTATTATTAACTACTTGATAAACTGGATGTGTGTTAAGAATACACAACAAAAATACCAAAATCAGGCACATAAAAGGTACTTTAATGATGAAATGAATTGTTTTGTACAGTTTTAAACAGTAGAAAATGATTTTTGACATCACCTCGGGTGCCTATATGTTGGCACACATTCCCCTTTGTTGCTGGATTGCCCCCTCGGGGATTGAGAATGAGAAAAAAAATCCCCAAGTTTTTTACTGATGACAAAATAAAAATATTTGTTATTAACCGAAAATTTGTTCCAGCAGGTCGTGATTGTTCGGTTGAGTACAAGCAAGGTACCACTGTATTTGATAAATGTGGTAGCATCAAGGGATTAATTAACTGCATTAATCAAGGGATGCCTGTGTGTGTGTATATATATATAGGAGGTATCTTCTTGCATAATGTAAGTCTGATGCCCTCTTTTTATAGTCTACAGATGCCACTGCTTCATCTAATGAATACTTTTAATTCTTCTCCTATGTCATCTATTGCCATTGTGTGAATGGCATTCTCCAATCAATGACTTATTCTATTTTTTTAAAATTAAATTAACCTGATCATGACCATTTAAAATGGTAGAAATTTTTTGCTTAGGTATTAAAGTACCTTTTATGTGCTTGATTTTGTTTTCATTGCGTTTTCTTATATATACAAGTACCGTGTTTTCCCGAAAATAAGACCTAGCAGAGGTTTTGCTGAATTGCTAAATATAAGGCCTCCCCCCCCCGAAAGTAAGACCTAGCAAAGTTTTTTTTACTCGTAACGGTCATCGACAGATGGTTGAAAGTGGCCGTTGGCATTTTGAAAGTACAGCCACTGATTGGTCAGCAGACAATCACGCCACACGGCATGATTTGCATAAGACTATGGCTTGGGAATCGCAGATTTGCATAATGTTACGGCTGGTGATTGCTAATTGATCGGCCAGGAATCACGCTACATCACATTTGCATAGTGCTATTCAGTAAGCACTAATTGGTCATCGAGCCCGATGTCGATGCTATAAAAATGTTAAGTTGAAGAGAGAGTGGGAAATCCACTCCAGCATGAGAACTTCATAAGTTCACTTTTGTTTGTGACTTCGGTTTTATTTAAGTTCAGTTCGACACGACCAGATATACGTCACTCTCGTCTAAGTTCGACTTGGGAAGTTTTTTGTTCAACAATAAATGTGAATTCTTCTTCATGGAAAAATAAGACATCCTGTGAAAATAAAACCTAGCGCATCTTTGAGAGCAAAAATTAATATAAGGTCTTATTTTCGGGGAAACGGGGTAGTAATAATATTGCTTAATTTTTAGTGTCTAATTTTGACAGTTAAAGAGTCAGTAGTAGAAACAGGTTTTTGGGTACAAAGAATGTAACTTAACCTGGATAAAGTGGAAAATTAAGATTATATTCATAGATAAATAAGTAAAATTGGGTATAATGATCATCTTGGAGCGGGTATAATGGTTATATTTCAAGAATAAGTTTGAACCTTTTCAGAGAAATAAAGGTCGTACGACGAGGGAACATACGGACACATGTAAGGATGGGCCAAATAAAGGTTTTTGGCCAAGTACTAAATAATTATTTGGATATATTGTTGCTGAATACCAAATATTTATATTTTTCTGACTACCATATACCATCTGATTTATTTGGAACTGCCTGAAACAGAAGGTTTAGGCCCTAAGTCGTAAAGTGGAACGCAGCATCTTCTATGCAATAATAAAGATTATATTGTATATGTTACTTTAAAAAAATGATTATGTAATGAAAAGTAAAAAAATTAAATCTTGCCATTGAGGTCCACTGGTTTTTGGCAGCCCTACAAAGTAGTGTATTCATTGAACATACAATATATTCAATGAAGCTGGAAGACAACCAACAAAATCACTTAGTTTCATAAGCATTAATGTATTTTGGTTGCAATTTATTATTACTGAATTGTGATTGTTAGTTTATTTGCTCAAAATCATTTATTAAAGTTATATCTGTTTCAAAAAGGAATGAATAATAATCTTAAATATCTGATATATACTGTCATTTTGTTTGATTGGAAAATCATTTAGAACATTGATTGGGCAGCAGTTTGAAAAAATTGTAGTGTTATTAATGTTTGTCTGTCTCTCTCTGTCCTTCCTTAATCCAGAGAATGGAGTTAGGTAGATGAAAGTTGAGACCAGATATGGAAAGGATAGGAGCGGGAGACTCCAATTACCTATATACAAACTTCCGATTTGCACCAGAAGTCGCATTATTTCAGTTCAGAAATTTTCTCCTGAATGGAGTTAGATAGATGACTAGCATGACTTCATTGTTAATAGGAAAAGCATGAAAACCAGAGGCAAAACACTGCTAAAAAATTTGAGAGCATCGTGATGAAAAATTGCAGTCTGGCATTGTGACGATGTCACGATGAATAATTGCTCATTTGTTTTTGTAAATAAATTTTAATTTATTTTATTTAACTTCATTTGGTAAATTAATTCAAAATATTATAATAGAGAGGTTGTGGCTGACGTTTTCATCGCAAAAACGTGAACGTCGGACGTTCGGCTGCGCCTTCCTGTTAGCCCTGAAATTTGACAATGGCATTTGGAACATTAGTGGAATCATGCTCGGTGTTCCAAATGCCATTGTCAAACTTCTAGGCTTACAGGAAGTCAGTGCTGAATGTCTGACGTTCACGTTTTTGCAATGAAAACGTTGGCTGCAACTTCTCTAATGTAGAGATAATGCCCATTAAGCATTAACTCCCTAAATTATATGATCTTGACCTTAGCCCTGAAAATCATTAATGCAAATTTTCTATAAAACAAACTAATTACTGTTTTCCTTGTGATTCATATTAACACAAGTTGATTGTATTACTTTTCTTAGAATCAACTATAGTCTATTTATCCTAACTTGGCACCTACTGTAAACAAAGATTTTGTCGTATTAATCCGCTGGAAATTTTCATTGGTCAAATCACAGTCGGAAGTGGCTAGACACGTGTTGACCAGTTTAACAAGTGCAGAGAAAAGGGCTTAAGTAGGTCAGAGTGGTCAGCAATTTAAAAATTACCGAGATAATACTTAGAAAAGTTATTATAGCCTACTTTAACATTTTTATGTAGCCGTTTAAATATAGTGAATGATATATATTTAATAATAATTTTTTGACAAAGATTTACACAAAACATATTTATAATTGTGTAGTTGAACATACTTCAGAATTTTTATCTACACAACTAATTTATTAAATAGATACATCAATAAAACAAAACAAAAAAAATTCTCCGGCAATCCTTAAAAATCATACGCAAACCTCTAAAGGAAAATGTTACTGTAATGTATGAATTAATCTTTGTGATATTTATATAATTAATGGGGAGGAAGGGGTTAACTAATGATTTTATAAATAACAAAGAACTATTTTCTGCAGATAAATGAGACGCAACACGGTTTCTAATTGATGGACATGGGTTTAAACCAATAAACAAAGGGAGGTGTGTCTTAGTTTGTTTACAGTAGGTGCCAAGTTACGATAGACTATAGGATGGAATTGAATGCATTTATGAATATAAAACTTTCAAGAATTAAACGAGTTTCTGAAAATATTTCTCAAAAACAAGCAGCGAATATAATTTGTGAAAACAAAGGCAATAAGGTAATATAGTGCTGCCAGTTTGTCTTGTATGCCATAGTAAGTAACTAGTACTGAGTGTTTGAAAACAAATCAATCAACATGTTGATAATTACAGAGATCAAAGTAAACAATTAGAGTATTAAAATTGAGAAGCCAGATCACAGAGTACTTTGATCTCTGTCTTACTGTAATGCGATTAGAATGTCTGATAGCAGAACAAGATACTAGTTTTTGGTACTCAAATTGGCTTATTGACTGTCATGAACTCATAAGGATTGCTTCCTTTGAAAGTATTTGAATACCTAGCACAAGTTCTTGGGAACAACGAGAAGTTCTATATAATTGATTATGTTTTAAATGATTAATTGGAATCGCTTTGGATTAAGCTAAGTAATAAGATGTTTTAAGAGTAATAAGAAGCGAGTCCATTTTAAAGTTTATTCTTTTGACAATAAGCTACTCAAACACTTTTTATATAAGAGTATTTCTTCATATTGCACTGAAATAACACATACTAGAGCTTTTAATTATTCATTTCTGTGAATATGAGTCACTTCAATAAATATATGGAAAATAAATTTTTTCATTAGCGTCTCTAAAAACAGAATTTACGTCTTAGAGGAAACTATAACAATAATTATATATTATACCTTTTAAGAATACATTATATTTGAGTAAATATGATGTGTTTGCAACAACAATAAACTTCAATATCTTTTTCAAGATGACAACAAAAGCTTATCAAAGATGGTTTGGAAGTTTTGTTGAAATAATGAATTATTTTCTTATTTACAAGATACATTTGATAACAATAATATGAATAAAACACATCTTTAACAATCCAGCAAATAAATTATTTTAATAACATAAAAATGTTTTCAACCATTTTTATGTTACTAAAATAATTTATTTGCTGGATTGTTAAAGGTGTGTTTTATTCATATACGTTTGATGCCGTCCGACAATGTTTGTATCTAGTATTATATATTTGGCATGGGAGTTTAACATATTCTTGACTTTATTTGTAATTTAACTTAATGTTAGGTTTGAAATTAATTTTTATTCTTTATTTTATGAAAAATTTCATATTTTAAAGCTCGGAATTCACCCGATTCCGATTCTTCGGGTTGAAATAGTTCCGAAAATGTTTGTGATTTGATACATTTTGCACATTTTGCTGGAAGCCGAAGAGGCTGTGGTTGAATTTATTCCATTTCCAGTGATAGAGAAGTACGTTTTGTTCACTTATGTAACATTTTGCCAGTTATTTATGGTCATCTATTTTGAAAATATATTGCATGTACAAAAACTACTCACGAGTTTTTATGGGAAGTTCAGGTAGGATTGTCTAATAATATCAATTAAAGTGGGGCTTACCTTAAAGAAAATAATTGAGAGAGGAGTAAAGGCAAGGCATGCATATTTGTTTTTGAGGTTTTAAAAAAAATTGCTGACAGATCATTTTTGTGTACAAAGGATTTTTTATGTTTTCTAAGGATTCTCTTAATTAATGACTTTAGACAATGGAAAACTTGTTTGCTGAGTTTGTAATTACTGCTTAAAATCTTCAGATAGCCTGCATTTTTTTTCAAATTAACTTTTAAGCTTAAATAATTTAATTTGAATGACCATGGGGTCATTCAAATTAAATTATTGTAATCGGTAATACTGCCTGCCTATCTAATCTTGCATTAGTTATAGGTTTGTCATTGCTAGATTTGTCTCTTCTTGATTTCTGTAAATTAATTAATTAATTTTAATACAAAGTGGCACTTAGGACTTATAGTGTCAAATTATTTTAATAAAGTTTTGTATAAAAATAGGCCTATAATTTTGGTGGGTTTTTCTTTTTTTTGCTATTTCTGATTATTATATGAGGGTCATTCAAATGTAACCCGACCAATGGATATATTAAAGTATGAAATGTGTATAGTGAATATCCTCCATTTGAAATTTAGGTGGAAACACTGCAGTGTCATGTGAACCTACAAACGAGCTGCGTTTGTTTAGCATGTCAGGCAGATACTCCATCCAACTTTCAAGCATGGATGCGTCAACAATTGCATGATGAACAACAGCTGATGGAGTTTACTGCCTGTGGAACCACCATAAATGCTGCTTGGTACGTGGAAACTTTTAAAATCTCTGCAAGCTTCCATCGAGTCCAAGCGGCCTTGCCTGCTTTCACAAGATGTCATTGTCCTTCATGACAACGCCCTTCCTCACACTGCATGCATTGTGCAGGAATCCCTTGTGAAATTCAAGTGGGAAACATTCCAGAATCCTGCACACAGTTCTGACTTGTCTCCGTGTGATTTCCATGTTTTCGAGGAAATTAGGGGCACCTGAAAGGGCATAAGTTTCAATCAGATGCTGAGGTTGGAAGACTCAGTTCAGGAATGGTACAGACATCAACCCACTGAGTTCTATGAGCAAGGAATTGAACGTCTGGTGTCAGTGCCTTACTCATCGGGGGAATTACTTTTAATGTAATATACTGTATCTATTAAATAAAGTCATTGGTTGGGTTTTATTTGAATGACCCTCATAGTAATTTTTTCATGGATACTTGAGTTTCGTGGACAAAATCTTTAGTTTTGAGTGTGTATGATAAACCCTATTTCTACTGTAAGTACTGGTGTACATATAGTGTCATATCTGTCTCAAGTTTGCAGCTTTTAAGCATCAATAAGTCATTACTCATTCCACCATACTTAATGATAGAAATATTGCATTAGATAATATAATATCCACATGGCTTTTTTTAGAAAGCTTACTATTAGTTTAGTTAATTTGTAGGATTGGCTTAGTTAATTTGTAGGAATAGTATATTGATTATTCCAGTTGTGTTATCATCCGTGTCGAGATCACATAAGAAAGACACACAAACACCTTGATTTACAGAAGTAAACTACTACTAGTGTTAAATTACTACTTGCATTAACTTGCGAGTTATTTCAGTAAAACAATCATTATGCGAGTGTGGACCGCAGCATCTAGTGGCGATGTCAGGTAACAGTTTTAATACTTCAATATAATTGCTATTTTTAAATTCTTCTGTTTGGCAAAATATAGTTTATGCTAACTCTTTCCCTATCAAACACTATTCTATCAGTGGCGTGCCGTGATATTTAACCACTTAGTCAAATAGCTCCTTACGAGTGGAATCAGACGATCCTGCTAAGTGTGAGGTGTGTGCATGCACGCGGGCTGACAAATCCCGAAGGTGCCGATACCGGTCAATGACAAATGCCTGTTTAGTCGCATCACTAGTATATCTCAAAGGACACGACAGGGCTGCTGTAGATTTTAAACGTTTCTCACCATAGCTGTAAAAATCTAAATATGTTAAACTTAATAGTCATTTGTTTTCTAACTAATTCGTTTTAGGACCAGGTGTCCACGGAAATTTCCAAAATTTACAACTTTTCGGTCGCTCTCGTTGAACTGGAAAAATTTCTGTCTTTATTACATTAATAATGCGAAGAAATCAGTCTCCACTGTACTCAGCTAGAGATGGTTCGGTTAAGCTTTTGTTTAAGTAAAATTCCGGCTCTTTCATCAGGGTTTTGTTTGTCCCCAATTCCCTAATCGCTTAATTATTTAACTACTACTTAAGTAGAAATAAGTCGAAACCAGTTACTTTGTACTCGAATGTTTGTAGTCTCGGGGAAAAAAGTGAAAAGACAAATTTTTATGACAATGGATACATAAATCGTAAATTTAGGAAAATAAATTCTAGAGCTTTTTCTGTACCTGGTGCATCTCTCATTCATTAAATTTAGTTGTAAATGATGCTGCCAAAGTAACAGTTAATTTTTTAACATTGTACAAGAATCGTACACGTTTTCTTCTACATCCTCTTATAGATGGGACATACAAAACCGTAATATCACTGGTTTAACATTGAAATATGTAAGTAATGCGAGGGTGGCCAAATATCTAGTGGGCGGGTGGCTAACAGCCCAAAACCAGTCCTGGATAGAATTGGAAGCATTATACGTGTAGCATCCACCCAAGGTCCTAGGTTTCCACCAGCTAAACCGGATGAAGTTGGTGCTCTGTAAAGCGCATGCGCGAATCTGGCTATTTGGAAGCTGACAATACAGTGCTTCCACTCCGCCACTAATATTAGAATATACAATAGCAATCTTATTATTTTTTCACGTGTAGTATAGAAATTTGTAATAAGATACATAATGCGGTTATAATAAAATATTGTGCGATTATTTTCATATAATTAAAATTAATATGTATTTATTTTTTAGAAAATACAAGGAAAGCGGCGCTTCCACCGCTTTCAATGACGGCACGCCACTGTATTTTATTATGGGTAAATTTTTAAGAAAATATTTTAAAATAGCTGCTAGAGTTTCAGATCAGACTGTTCATCGGAAAACTTTCATCACCCATGCAAATTTTGTTTGGATAAGAATAAGATATTGATAAAGCTGCCATTTATTTAGTTAAGCTAATAAAAAAATCATAAGTGCTTTTATTATTTTGATTCCACTTTGAGATCTTTAAATGTGAGAATTAAAGAGCACTTTCACCAAATATTTAATAACAATCCACGAAACCTTTTTATAACAGTGTTATCTCCGTAACAAACTTAGAAGTCGTTTTGTATTAAATATTTAGTGATTACTCCCCGATCACCACCACCGCAATTAGTTGCGTATGCTAACGTTATCGTACTTTGAGACAAAGCAGCTTAATTACGGAATTAAATAATTATTTATCACTCATTTTCCTGGAACAGAGTTAATTTAGCACACTTCATTAATGATAAAGCTATTATCTTATATTACATAAGGAGGCAATTAAATAATCTTTGAAGAAAATGCAGGTACATAAAAAAGGAAAGATGATAATAGTCAAACTGTCGGTAGATTGTAATTTTGAGCCAGAGTGAAACTAGAACAATTACGAGTTACAAAGATTCTTGTAACTCGTCATTATTACAAGTCTTGGAATTGTGTGTTTAAAAATGTGTTTAATGAAACAATTTTTATGATAGTAATTAATTTACAAATTTAAAAATATATATATATTCATTTAATATTAAAATTATGTTTTGTGAAAGTTTGAGGATGTTTTAAGTGTTTAAGAAAAGTAAAAATATTCTCAGATAGTTACTCGTAGTTAGTTTTATATTTGTAATTATGTTTGTAAATATCATCAAACTAGGGCTGTGAAGTCGCGTAAAAATCTACCTAATCTGACTTTTCCTTACCATCCGACTCCGTCTCATATACATAACAAGTTGGTAAGTAAAAGGGAGTCGGAGTTGGCGGACTTTTTGATGACCACGACTCCGACTCCACAGCCCTGCATCAAACTTCAATATATGTGTATTTTTGTAGTAGTAGTAATAGTACTACTACAAAAACATACATATATTGATGATCAATATTTGTATACAAATGATTTTTCTCTCGTTTCATGTATGAAAGGTAATCACAAATTATTTGATCATTGATACTCATTCTTTTTAAACATTTAGTAATAAGTTACTATCTCTTTTTGTACAAAAGATTAAAAAACTTTAGATATACCTTTCACACTTTCCAGCACACAAATTAAGTTTTTGACTTGCTTGATAAATCTTCTTCGGGTTAAATGTTAAAAAACATAATTTAAGCATGGATTCTCATTTAGAATGTCTTTTCATACAAATTCTCCAATTATACATAAGGTTTTTTTAAGCTTTATTATGTATTTTTTTGTCAACTGAATTTTGTAATTTAGTATCAATTCAAAAGGGAAGGTTACAAGAAATGACTGCCTTTTAATGAAAAATTCACATTTACTTATATTTTGAATATTTATTCATTCGAATTCTTATTTATTTTCCGTAATGTAATTTTTATATATTTTAGACCCTACAGTGGAAAATACTATAAAACAACGGAAAGCGGATTGTATAATTGCATCGTCTGCGGAGAAGAACTTTTTTCTTCGGAGAAAAAATATCATTCGGGATGCGGATGGCCTGCGTTTTCCGACGTGATCGATCGTAATAAAGTTAATTTTAAAACGGATTTATCTCACGGTAAGAATTCAGTAATAATTGTAAATTATTAATTTTATTAACAACACTTCAAAAATATATTTAAATACAATGATTCTAATATAAATATCCATAAATCTGATTATTAGACTAAGCCAAATGATTGCCAGATTATATCAGGCTTTATGAATGCTAATTAATATGTATTAATTAGCATTCATAAAACCTGATATAATTCTAACATGAATTTAATCACACAACAACAACATTTTTTATATCATTTATTACACAGCTAATACATGACTACATTAGCCAGCCTGGCCAAGCACACACAAATGAAATCAGAGTACTACACACAACTAGAATGCAATCATCTCATACACCTGGAAAAGCTAGATATAAATTATATAGGACTTGTATGAAAAATAAGGCCATAAATTTCAAAGATAATAATACCCTCCCTCTATCATGGAGATATCTATTTGAAGTCCAGCAATAAATACTACGTGTATCATTAATGTCATCAGATGATTACTCTTCCTTTATTACGACATTCGATTCACCTGCATTTCTTTTTGAACACATCTAATCTGATAATGATAAGCAAACACTTGATTATAGCCACAGTTATCAAAAATGTTTACATTTTTGCTGGAGTTTTTGGTTTTTTTTTTTTTCATTTTCTTATTCAACTTGATGCAAAGTTACCAGCAAGCACAAAATATGTTTTTAAGTAATTTTGGTCTGAAAGGGGGCCTTTTTCTGGCAACAGGTTGAAGTTAATTCGACCAAAAGTAGTCATTGACCATCGGCCGGAAGAGAGGATGATCTCTGAGGAGTTTCATTGTTAATGTGTTTGTTCTTTATACATTTTGACATGATTTGAGCAAATGCAAACTTTCTCCTTTAAATAATATGGAAAATTAAAGGAGAAAGGTGATGTTTTTATTATATATTATATTATTTAGACATATTATTAAGTTTATAATTATTTTTATAGTTGGACCTAATTTATTGCTTCTTGCTCTGAAACCCGATTTGGCGAGGACAGAAGTTTCCTGCGCAAGATGCGGCGCCCACCTCGGTCACGTTTTCGAAGATGGACCAAAACCCACCGGAAAGCGCTACTGCGTCAACTCCGCCGCGTTGGACTTCCGGAGAACGGAATGCCACTCGGACAGTAACAAAAATTCAAGCGGAGAAAATTCCGAAAATCACGAAGAGAATCAGTCGCCCGGTCGGATCTAACGGAACGCGACGTTTCTTTTCCGGCGACATCCACGTCACCAGATGCGGAGGCACTCTGAGAATCTCTCCGTCAGCCATTGGTCTTGTTTTGTTTATGAAATTTTTATTAATTTTTCAAATTTTATTTTTTGTATAGAAATTAATAATATTTACAATATATTTAAATTCAAATAGCTAATATAAAATATATACATACACACACACATATATATATATTTATTTCTAAAAGTTTAATTTTAATTTTATTATTGGTTTTAATCCTTTATCTGTAATCAGAAAAAGAATATTTTCAGTATAAAAGTTTTATGGGAAAAAAAATATATATTTCAAGGCAAAATGCATCTAAATCAGTAATGTATAAAGTACCACAATCAACCCATCGGTGATTTTATATATATCAACTTCTGTCAGATTGATTATCTCCACATAATAAAAGAACAAAAAGGAAGAAAGCCAAAAAGATTTCTCCTCACAATTATCAGTTGTAAAAAGTAAAGTTTTCATTAACATTAAAATGATCTACTATTAAAATTAATTTATAAGTTGAATCACTTGAAAAAATGACAAAATAAATTGTTATAAATTGTTGACCGAGCAGTTTCTTGGTCGTTTGGGACATTAAAATAGCAGTCGCTACGGGGGACCATCACAGTTAATCGTTAACCAAATTTACCAGCTTTGTCGAATAATTATTGCATAATATAATTTTTAAGATGGACGTAAATTCAAAAGAAATGCTATAAAATATAAAAAAAGGCCTAAATATTGTTGAAATCTGTTTAATATTTAATTTAAACAATGTTTGCTTTTTCTTTGAAATTTATGAATTTTAGTATGGAGCAACATAAAATGCTATAAAATTAAGAAGTCCTTTTGTATTTTAATTACAGTTACATGTTTTTAGAGACATTTGCCTCATCAGTTGACAATACCTAAAATTTGAATAAAACAAATAAAGATTCTTCATTCAAATTTCGGATATTGCGATATGAAACGTCTCAAAATGCTGTAAAAGTAAACATTTTACGTGTCCTTTTGTATTAAAAATTATTAGTTGATCAAAATTGTCAAAAATATCAGTAACAGAATTAAAATTCACGGGGAAAATTTTATAAGTATTTCCAATATTCGGAATTTAGGGACCAAATTGCATTTATTACATGTAACATTTCGTCTATTATCAATTAAATACTTCTCACGTCGACAATGCAAATGCTATAGCAGCAAATTCTTGGGATTGTTTCCATTTTGTATAAGAAGTTCATTCTCAAAATTAATCTATTATTTAATAAGTAGGAAATCTTTTTAATGGCAGTAGACTGATTTTTGATCTCCCACGTACTGAAAATATTCTTGAATGCATTATCGTTAGTTTGGATTCTGTCTTTCACGATGCGTGTCGTATACAAAAATACATTTGGATGTCGAGTGCCAATTTAATGCGCTTGCATAATTTACGAAGCGTTAAATCTAATTTCCGTCTTATCAAAAAGGATTTTCGAAACCACTCTTCCATTTTTATAATTTGACGTTCGCGATAAGTTATGCTCCGCCACGGAACCGATCCCGGGGCGTCGTCTGTAAATAGTGGCAGAGAGGCAAAAATGTTGGGTCTGCACGAATTTTTAATCGAAATTTTAAGTTGTCGGCAATATAAATATTGGGAAAATCGTTTTAATATATATAATGATTTTGTAAATAATTTGTCATTTGTAGATAGTGATGTGCTGTAGTTTTTCACGACTAATGTTTAACGATATTTTGTATCTGCACTGTGCTATTTCAATACTTTCTAATCGGGAATGTTTTTAAAAAGATCATGATGTAAATAGTTTGTCTTGTATCGTATGTTTAGAATAAAATTGCCTGCCATTTTGCTTCTATAAATAAATACCCAATTCATTTATATTAATCATCATCTCATTGTGTGTGTTTAAATATGGAGGGATCATTTATCATTTGGATTCCAAACAATCCAATTATCTCTAGTAAAAAGTCATCTAAGTGAAATGAAGTATTGTATATAATTTCACTAGAGAATAAGTGTGTAATTTTATAATAATGGATTAGAATTATAAAAACAGCAGCAAAGGTGAGGAACCTGTGATTTAAATCATCAAACTGCATGCAGTGAAAACGTCAATGTTGTCACTCACTCTTGCTGAGAAAGCTTCTGTTTTTTTCACTTTATTTTAGGGGTTTTAATCAAACACCAACGAAGCCTAAGAGGAAAGTTATTGTATCAACAATTAATTAAGGTAAAAGGGAACTTATCAAATCATGAAAGCAGTACATGTGTGGTAATCTGGCAGATATTTTTACAATCCAAAGTTGACGGTGTCGACCATTAAGAAAAAGGAAGGAATAAAAGCAGAAAATTTGGCTAAAGGTATGATAATGTTTTCTTCTGGGAGATTGCATGTTATTAAGGAGACAGAAAAACTTCTCCTGGTGAGGATAAATGAGAAGCACCTCATTCATTCACAGTAAATGCAATTTCATTTTATTACATAGTATTTACATATTGTTTTTATTATTTAGGACATTTGTGAATTAAGAATAAATGAACAAGCAGCAGCATATACATTCCGTAAGCATTTTCCAGCTACGTCAAAACTTATGCATAAGACTATTTTGAGTATAATACAGTAGACCCCCTGTAACACTGTTGATAATTCCATGTTGTATGAGTCACTTAGATTTTACAAATGTGTGTGCTGGGCCGTGAACGGCTCACGTATTTGTAAAATCGAAGTGACTCGTACAGCACGGAATTCATATAACACAGAATTATCACTGGTGTTATAGAGGGGGTCTACTGTACACCATTTGTTAAAGGGATCACATTCCGGGTTGCCTTTGTCTTCACGACATTAAATTTTTGACATACTGCTATGTAAATTCACATACAAGTATACACGAAGTAGCAAGGCATTATAGACTGTCAGTTACAACTATTCATTTTGGTGTTGTCATTACATATACTCGTTCAACTACTATTTGCAAAAGGCACAACATGCAATGGATGACAAGTGATCTGACATGCAACACAATGTGGTTCACCCTGGCATAGATTTAATAATGCTAGAGACATTTCGTGAACCAACGAGGCATCTTTTCCCAGAACGAAGTAAGCACGAGTGGCACATAGCTTCTACACGACTGTGATGCCAGGTATGCCATGTGCTACTGAATGCTACTGTCAAATGTGTACACCTTGGTGTTCATTTTAATATTTCAAAATAATACAATGTATATGATATTGTTTCTTTTAAAATTAAGCTCTTAGCATTTAATTTTTCTTCTAATAATCCAGGGTTGTCAAAAATTAAGAATATTAAATGTATTCAATGAATAATGAGAATAACAATATTATGTAATTGTTATTCAATAATAGCAAACCAACCATCATTATATATTAACATTGCAAGGATATCAATGTTAATGCCAATGTATATTGGCATTATTAAACAGATACACAAACATGCTAAAAAGGATTCTATTTTTTCAAACATATTTTTAGAAGGAATGGATTATTGGAGTTGTGTGTTGTTAAAGTAACAACTACTCTCAAGAACAGTGTTGTGACGGATTTGGTAACATGACTTAGCCATCACTGTAACTAAATATTTAAAGCAATCGAATGTCTTTGGTGTAATTTCTTTGACAATATCAACTTTGTATAATTGCAGTTAAAACATGAATATACAAACAATAGCTGGTCTTCCACGCTACAAAAGATAGTTACACATCTTCACTACAAGGGCGTTCAAAGTCTGATACGTTAATTACACCGATTTATTATATATATATATATATGGAACTCTAGATAGAGGAGTATGATGACAAGACACATGAATGACCATATGTTAGTGTGTTATATCTTTAGTTGAGTTGGACCTAAAAGTTTACTTGTTATTGACATTTATAATAGTTCTAAAAACTCATCTCTATCCTCAAAATTATGCATTATTTGTCTTTTTATAATAATTATCATCATCTCAACAGATGGCACCACACAATTTTAACTTTGAGCTAGTGTTTTTTTTAAATGGAGATTTTTAAGTATCATTATTCACAAAATTAATCCTTTTAAGCTTTTGTTATTTAAATTTTATATCCTAGCATAATTGAAAATTATTGGTCTTTCTAATGGTTACCTTAACGGTCCATAAAAGTATCAAAAAATTTAAACGAGATCCCTTGCCAGATTTTTTCAGAATGGGTGTGTGTCACTTTTATGATGATGATGCAAACTGCCATTTTGTCCAATCCACTATGACATCTTGCTGGTATCAAGAAAATGATATCCAGATAAGGGCTCTTGGTAGGCCAATTCATCCATTGAACACTTATTGCAAGAACTCGATCAGCAGATTCAGGCTAGGCTATCACTGCTCATCTGTGGTTAAACTTCCCCCTTTTCATACACATCAAATCAGATCACCACCTTGCCTTTCATTCATACTAAAAGATATCCAGTTTATATGCACTCATTTCCCTCACCAGTTTATTCACTTCAAATTCCAATTCTGTATTCACACTTCTGTCATTTTTTCTTGTAGTCCATTGACATTTCAGTTGTTTTCCGTTTGATGGAAGTGGTTTGGCCACAGCTTGTACGGGGCCAGCAACAGAGTGGTTCCCATTTGCTTTTTATTAAAAGATTTTATTTTTGTTATTAAAAATAATATTAAATTCATAAGAGTAGGAACTTTTATGGGCCTGAACAATACAGATTTCCAGGTCTGGGAAAAAACTGTCTGTGGTAAAATCCTCAACTCCAATCCCCATTGACAGTTCTAGTGGGGGCAATTCTCAAGGTCAGGACCCCATCATTATTATTGTACAGGTAGGGGCCAGCAGGTCAAACACATCTTGACCCAAAAAAATCAATTGTGCACCTCGTGAGAAATTACAACCCCCCTGTATTGCTCGTTTGTATATTGCATTTTATATTCGAAGATTCTTTTAAACAATCAATTGCCATTGAATTTCCACTGGCAGAAAAATATCACCTTATTCCAATTAGTGACTTTTAAACTGCCATTGTATGAAATACAATCCACAAAAAGCAAGTTAATGTGAAGAATCAAAAATAGACCAAACAACAGATGGTGAAGAGATAAATCAGTTACATCACATCATCTGATTAATTAATCACTCCTAACATGCACAATATAACAAGGGGATACTGTACTTCAAAGTCTCTAATCTCTCTAAAAAACAGATCTCTGAAAGAAAGCTGCGGGATGTCACCACGGTTGAATGAATCTACCCAAGAAAAGATCTGCACATTCACAAATCAGATGCAGAGGAGTCTTCTCGGCAGATATTGCAAAAGCAGTAAGAGGCCAAAGAAGAAAAATTCGGTCGGCATAATGTTTACAAAAGTGATCAAAGTCATCACAACACTAACCAAACTGCAAAAAAGATTCCTGTCAAAAGCAAAGAAATTTAGTTTGCACAGAGAGAAAGCTGAGCAAAAAGTCTTGTTCTGCTTTAAACCAGGAGTTAACTTCCAATGCTTGAAATGATTGGAGATATTAAGGTCCCCATTTGGCCAGTAGTTCATACTTACATCACCTGGCATCCACAAGAGAAAAACTATTGCAGATAGCCAACTCACTGAGCTGAAAACAGCACTCCCAAACAAGTATTGAAATAATCTGACAAGAGTCGCATGCCATTAAGGTAGCCTGACTATTAGAAGCAATGTAGATAATCTTATTAAGGGGATCTCTATGTAAAATAGTGCAACGTACCAAATAACACAGTAGAGCATCGATTATCCGAATATCAATCAACCAAAACATCAGTTAATCGAAAGCGTTCCAGTCGGCAAATTTAAATTTCCGCTATTGCTGTGGCGCTGCAATCTTTGGCAATGTCTTGGGCTACTCCAATATTATTTTTGTTGGGGTGCTTGTTTTAGCTGGCAGCACTGGCATGACCATGAGAGGGTACTTACGGACATGCCAGGATTTGAATGAATTTCAACATGGAATAAGTTAATGTATTTTTTTTGTACATAATCGGTTATCCGAACAATCCCAGTCCCAAATTGTTTCGGATAATTGATGCTCTATTGTAGTTAGCAACTATGCTTTGAAACAGTGCGGAACTCACCCAGTAGAACAAAAAAGCTCCTGCCCCACAAATACTAGCACTTATATTTTGGATCCATTTGTAAACCAGATAATATCCTGTAAATGAAAGATCACTCTATTCATGTGCTAGTCAACATGTGTGGGAAAGGAGACCAGCTAACATCTTAGTAAAGTCAAATGTCCAACAGCAGTTGGTCTAAAAATAAGTTGACCAGTACACTTAAGTCTATAAAGAATACTCCTTGCTCTGCATAACCAAACAATATATTCCTGGTCTTATCTAGCACCAACTGAAGATTTAAAATCCCTAGCAGGCTAGAGGAAAATACTGTTTGCTTACCAGAAAGAAGGGGTTCAGAGCTTTAAGGGATCACCTGTGAGCAAATGGAACATTATTAACAGTTTTATCAGGACATGCTTAAGTTGTTATGTCTAAACCAGTTCTGCACACAAGGCAGGCCTCTTCAAAGGTCTTAGAGTGCCGGAAAATTTCCCCATACAAAGCAGACTTGTCTGCATATGGGGAAATTTCCATAATATTCCATTGTGTATGCAAAATCTTAATAGTTTGCATACACAATGCAAAACTATTAAGGTTTTTCTAAGGAAAGAATCCGTAATGAGACATCATACCACCACCTTGAAAGCAGCTTTGCACTACAGATGCTTTTGAGGAACTTCTGATAACAGAAATCAGCATACCAGGAGTGCCGACTATTTTCAGGACCAAATCTTTCCCAAAAATTATTTTATGCACTAGTGTGCAACAAAACATTTTATGAACAAATTAATTACTACTACTACATAGTTTGAAATATTCTAATTAAATTTACCTACCACGTAATTTGGCACACAGCACTAAATTGATAAATTAAAAGAATGCTTTAGTATAAGCATGTACAGTACCTGTAAGTTAGGTTTAGGTACCTGACCCGTGAAAATCCAGGGCATCTGTATTGGAGCTATGTCAATGTCCTCACTACATGTTAAAACTGCAGAAGCTGCCCTGCAATGTTGGAGATTGATTTGGATAAATCTTAACATAATAATTTACCTTTCATGGGAGTACCACATGTGATGAAGCTCCTGTGAATCAGCAGCAACCTTTTACAAGTCTGCAGCTAGATCCTGAAGCCAGCAGATTCAGGGTCATGTGAACTTTTCACATAGCCTAGAATCTGCTAATAAAAATAAGGTTACTTGGTAGTCACTCTGATTCAAGTCCCAGAACAGACCTCAGACCCAGATCCCAAAGCACCCTCACCAAAACACTGTCAATCACTACATCCAGGTATTAGCCTGGTTGGTGATTACAGTGTCCTAGTGTCTTGGATGATCAAGCAATCCCCATTCTCTGGTTATCAGACCCAGAATCTGAGTCCCAAGCCTCATCTTTGTGTTTTNGATAGATAGATAGATAGATAGCACTTTATTGCACCAAAAAACATCTGCGCATCATTCCAGCTGGATCGATGTTGGTCCAGCAAAAATCCAGCTGGATTAAAAACACTGCTGGATTGCAATCCCTAATCACAACCAATTAGGAGAAAAAGGGCTCTTGAGTAGTAGAAAACTACCATGTATCTGGGGTCCAGTCTTAACTACTTACAATTAGAAAGTTTTGGTATCCAATAACAACAGGAAACTTATTCAAATATTCAAAATTATACCATGCATAAAAAGCTGTAATATGTAGTTTGAATATGCCACAGAAGCCTCCATTGCTATAGTATACCAAAACTTTATTATTATTGATAGTAGTTAAGACTAGACCTCCCTGACCTCTTCAGATAGGGAGTTTCAGTAGAATCATAAGGAAAATAGGCAGAGAAGACAAATCTTAATACCATTTATATCAACCATTACATGCATTGTTCAACAAGTAGATCTCTTGTTCAGAGATCTGAGTCGGGAAATACTTTAATCCATTTATTAACAAAAGTGTAAGTTTGTGGATCATTATTGAATGAGTGGTAATAGAGTATTATTACCTAACCTAACTTACGCATGCCTAAGTTAGGTAATAGGTACCTGTAAGTTAGGTTTAGGTACCTGACCCGTGAAAACCCAGGGCATCTGTATTGGAGCTATGTCAATGTCCTCACTACATGTTAAAACTGCAGAAGCTGCCCTGCAATGTTGGAGATTGATTTGGATAAATCTTAACATAATAATTTACCTTTCATGGGAGTACCACATGTGATGAAGCTCCTGTGAATCAGCAGCAACCTTTTACAAGTCTGCAGCTAGATCCTGAAGCCAGCAGATTCAGGGTCATGTGAACTTTTCACATAGCCTAGAATCTGCTAATAAAAATAAGGTTACTTGGTAGTCATTCTGATTCAAGTCCCAGAACAGACCTCAGACCCAGATCCCAAAGCACCCTCACCAAAACACTGTCAATCACTACATCCAGGTATTAGCCTGGTTGGTGATTACAGTGTCCTAGTGTCTTGGATGATCAAGCAATCCCCATTCTCTGGTTATCAGACCCAGAATCTGAGTCCCAAGCCTCATCCTTATGTTTTTGGCTTGGGATCACCATCAAAATCTTCACAGACTTGAGCAGAGTTAACTCTGACAAGGCAAAGGGACTTCAAAGCAATGGCTTCAACATGCTCTCTAAGCCATCTAACACTTCTCAATGTGGCATGATGCCATTTATTCGTGTGGTTTTTTTTTTTAGTTATGTTATTTTCATTTTTTATCACTTCCCTTTCCTACCCTATCAATTTCCCTTTTGTTCCCCAAGTTTGAGAACTTTCAACCCTNCTGTTGGATCCAGCACCAGGTGCTGGATCCAGCGCTGAGGATCCGCAAATACTCAATTAACTTTCTAAATAATGGCGCAAAAGTCTACGTTGTCGACCTTGCCGCTTTGCTACGTGCGCTATCGCTTGGTGGTGAGAGCGACATTGCCGTTCAGTGTGGCACATGCTACACCCCCTCTCTACAACGCACCGCCTGCCCTCTGCTGATCTAATTGCCAGTTGACTTTCTGCTCTCGCTAAATAAAGTGTCTTCGCACAAAATAAAATAAGTAACTCCTATCCTAGTCCTGGTGCATAATTTTAATTTACGGTTGGTTGTGACGTCAATGAATCACATGATGGAACGATTGCAGTTTAAACTGGCCGTAGAAGCTCTCTGCAGAAGAGTCGAGTTTTATAACTGCTGACACAACCGTGAAATTTGTCTTAGACAAACTAAAAAGCCAGGACACAATCTTGAGTACATACCTTTCCGAGGCACTCCACAAAAGAATCAGAGAATGGCGTCTTACCGAGGTCACAGGGATGCTTATTTACATACAGAACCCGGAGAAGTATGACCAAAAAGTTAGAAAGCTTTGTCTTTCACATGCCGAAAAAAATGTAATGCGCCAGGAGATGAAAAATATGCTGAATCGTGTAAATACATATGTAGTGGAACCAGCAGCAATGGCAGAGGATATTACGGAGGTGGAAAACGATGATCCAGATAACCCGGATTTCCTGAATTTCACATTGGAACAAGAATTAGAGATCCAACTAAAGCGTGAGAAAGAAAACTTCATGAAACGGAAAGAAACTAGTACTGAGAAGGATTATGATAAGTTATTAAAAAAGGAAATGGCTGTTTATGAAAGTGAGGGAGTCAGAGGTGAAAACTTATCTTTGATTTATCATTATTTGATGACACTGAAACCAACTAGCGTAGAGACAGAAAAGGCCTTATATAGGGCGGGATATATATGCAGTTCATTAAGAAGTAGGTTGGGAGACAACACCATCAATACCATTTGTTTCTTGAGATCCTACTTTTAGAAAAGTCAAAAAAATAACAGAAGTGATTGATTTAATTTTATTTAATCCTTTAAAATACTTTATTCAAGACAAGACTAATATTTTATAACTTCTACTCTAATTCTATTAAGTAAGAGTTTTTAACTTTTATTCTATAAGTGGTTAGTGGGCTAGGCTAGGCAATTTTATTGTTAAAATTAGTGAGAAACTGAGACTACCTAGTTAGTTAAATAGTTAATTAAATTAATGAGTATCAGTATCTTAGATATATGATGATATGAATGTATATGATTCATGATTGTGATAATAATAACTAACTACTAGACTACTACTAATTACTTACTCACTACTTTACTAACACTAATAATTAAATTACTTATAAATAACTACAGACTGATATGTAGAGCCTATATAAGAAAACTGGTAAGACTGATAGCCACTTAGCCACTGATTATCCGTCCTTACATTATTATAATATAATATATTAATATAAATTAATTAGTAGAATTACCTTTGTTATTATTTAACTTAAAGATTACATTATAATTATAATTTAACTAAACATTGAAAGTTAATTATCTCTTTCTCAAGTGTTAAACCGAACCAAAGTTAACTAAGTTAACCGAAACAACCGAACTAAGTAACTGAATCAAAGTTACTTAAATGTGTAAGAAGTTTTACTGATTTATAGTGATCAGTCTAAATAATAAAAGTTTCTTAAGTATTTAAAAAAAATTTTTATTTCTTTAAAAAAAACCCATAAATTTTGGATAGATAGATAGATAGATAGCACTTTATTGCACCAAAAAACATCTGCGCATCATTCCAGCTGGATCGATGTTGGTCCAGCAAAAATCCAGCTGGATTAAAAACACTGCTGGATTGCAATCCCTAATCACAACCAATTAGGAGAAAAAGGGCTCTTGAGTAGTAGAAAACTACCATGTATCTGGGGTCCAGTCTTAACTACTTACAATTAGAAAGTTTTGGTATCCAATAACAACAGGAAACTTATTCAAATATTCAAAATTATACCATGCATAAAAAGCTGTAATATGTAGTTTGAATATGCCACAGAAGCCTCCATTGCTATAGTATACCAAAACTTTATTATTATTGATAGTAGTTAAGACTAGACCTCCCTGACCTCTTCAGATAGGGAGTTTCAGTAGAATCATAAGGAAAATAGGCAGAGAAGACAAATCTTAATACCATTTATATCAACCATTACATGCATTGTTCAACAAGTAGATCTCTTGTTCAGAGATCTGAGTCGGGAAATACTTTAATCCATTTATTAACAAAAGTGTAAGTTTGTGGATCATTATTGAATGAGTGGTAATAGAGTATTATTACCTAACCTAACTTACGCATGCCTAAGTTAGGTAATAGGTACCTGTAAGTTAGGTTTAGGTACCTGACCCGTGAAAATCCAGGGCATCTGTATTGGAGCTATGTCAATGTCCTCACTACATGTTAAAACTGCAGAAGCTGCCCTGCAATGTTGGAGATTGATTTGGATAAATCTTAACATAATAATTTACCTTTCATGGGAGTACCACATGTGATGAAGCTCCTGTGAATCAGCAGCAACCTTTTACAAGTCTGCAGCTAGATCCTGAAGCCAGCAGATTCAGGGTCATGTGGACTTTTCACATAGCCTAGAATCTGCTAATAAAAATAAGGTTACTTGGTAGTCACTCTGATTCAAGTCCCAGAACAGACCTCAGACCCAGATCCCAAAGCACCCTCACCAAAACACTGTCAATCACTACATCCAGGTATTAGCCTGGTTGGTGATTACAGTGTCCTAGTGTCTTGGATGATCAAGCAATCCCCATTCTCTGGTTATCAGACCCAGAATCTGAGTCCCAAGCCTCATCCTTGTGTTTTTGGCCTGGGATCACCATCAAAATCTTCACAGACTTGAGCAGAGTTAACTCTGACAAGGCAAAGGGACTTCAAAGCAATGGCTTCAACATGCTCTCTAAGCCATCTAACACTTCTCAATGTGGCATGATGCCATTTATTCGTGTGGTTTTTTTTTTTAGTTATGTTATTTTCATTTTTTATCACTTCCCTTTCCTAGCCTATCAATTTCCCTTTTGTTCCCCAATTTTCCTTTTGTTCCATGGGTGTGAGCGTTAGACAATAGAATGGAGAAGGCCCTGAGGGCAAACATCAGTGTAGTCAGCACTTTTTGGTCAAGTTCCCAAGGAAGGCAGACATGCAGAGGACAAGCTCCAGTATTTGACTGCTAAGATGCGGTCGGTACAGAAAATGCCGGTGACTCCTGAGAGTTAAAACAGGAAATCTTGTTCGGAAGACCAAAAGAAAAGTGAACTAGTGACAACTAAGAAAGAAAATACACATACCAGTGAGATTCAGGAGAACTGCAAAAGTATATTTGGACCGTTTCATCATGATACGTGAAGCAATGGAATATCTTAATGGTAAAGGTAGAATGGGTACCTTTTTCTAAGACTTCTTTCTTCATAAATCTCTCTCCTCGTATCTAACATCTCTTCCCTCTTTTAGCATTAATTAGAATAAAAAACATAGGTTGTAAAGTAGTTTTAAGCACACTAATCTTTGTGTATACTTTTATGATTTGAACCCCACGTATGTGAATCCCAAAAAGTGGTTGAGAAGATCCTTTTGTGCAATGGTCTTGATTGTATTATACTATTGTATAAAAGTATTCACTAACAACGCACCAGAGTTGGAACCTGATCTTTTTTTTTGTGTTCATCTATACTAATATTATAAAGAGGTAATGTTTGTATGTATGTATGTATGTATGTATGTTAGTTTGTATGCAGCAGGTAATCTTCGAAACTACTCATCCGATTTCAAAAATTTTTTTACCAATATTTAGAATGGAACTTCAGGGTAGACATAGGCTGTATATTATTCCGTTAAACATGGAGGATGGACAGTTCTTTACGGTAAGCCTTACGGGGAAGGCTTACCGTAAAGAACTCTGCTTCTATTTATACTATTTTAGATGTGGTTTTTTGCATTTTTGATTGCATTTTAATAGGGTACGTCAACAGAATGTACACTAAGAAGGAATTTTTCGATATTCTCCCCGCGGGGGAGAGGGACAGGATTAAGGCTTACTGTGAAAAACTTTGCTTCTATTATACTATTTTAGATGCGGTTTTTTGCATTTTCGATTGCATTTTAATAGGGTACGTCAAGAGAATATACACTAAGAAGGGATTTTTCGAAAAATTTTCCCCCACACGTGGGAAGTGTTATACATTTATAATAAATATATTTTGAGCCACAACAACGCGTGNGAGAACTTCAAAAGTATATTTGGACCGTTTCATCATGATACATGAAGCAATGGGTACCCTTTTCTAAGACTTCTTTCTTCATAAATCTCTCCCCCCTTATCTAACATCTCTTCCCTCTTTTAGCATTAATTAGAATAAAAAACATAGGTTGTAAGGTAGTTTTAAGCACGCTAATCTTTGTGTATACTTTTATGATTTGAACCCCACGTATGTGAATCCTGAAAAGTGGTTTAGAAGATCCTTTTGTGTAACGATCTTGATTGTACTATACTATTGTATAAAAGTATTTACTAACAACACACCCGAGTTGGGACCTGATCTTTTTTTGTGTTCATACTGTATAAAATAAAGTTTGTTCTTTATGTTATAACTGTTTCTTATTCTTGTTGCGCTGAACCCTACATCAACCACCCACAGAAAGTTACATAAAACAAACTGACAAATCTATGAATCTGGCAAACAACTTAATCTCCTTCAGGAAAAAATCCTAAATCTGATCTGCTAAATCATAAGAGATATAGATGTTAGATAGCCACCAGGAATCAGGATTACCCTTAGTTTTGCCCCAACAATGTCTTCAGTTCCCTTCGGAACTTTTGGGAGTAAGTGTACTTAGAACTGGGACATAATGCTTAGAAGTGCCTACATCCACAGAGTGCCACTCTCAAAAATGATGGGAACTGAAGGGCCTGCACCCATTGCCCTCTTCCATCTCCTCTGCTTTGCAGAATGTGACTGTACTCCAACATAATCTAAGGAACAGGTTACAACCTTAGCTGAGGAAGACCTAGACCAACATCCTGGACTCACTAGTACCAAAAACAGAAGTAACAAGGTCTCCTTGGAAGCCTTGCTACTTCTCACTCAGAAAGTTTATTCCTATACATCAATAGATGTATAGGAAAAAACTTCTGTGTACTTCTGTTTTGGGGGAACGTTGTCCTTCCTTGAAGACCATAACAAAATGGTATAAGCAGTTTAAAAGTAGTAATTTTAGTGTGGAGGATGACCCAAACTCAGGTAGGCCAGCAGAAGCAGTGATGTCAGAAAATATAGCTGCTGTAAAGACAGGCAAATCACCTGTCAGCAGATTCAGGAACTATTGAATATTAGCGCATCATCTGTTCACAACATTCTGCACAAGCACTTTGGATTCTCCATTCACTGAATGAGGAGCAGAAGCGTAACAGGATAGAATGGCGTGAAAAAATTAAATGGTTTGAGTCTGGGACATCCAAGGATGTTTGCATTATAACCAGTGATGAGACCTGGCTTTATTATTAAGATGTGTCAAGAAAATCTTGGAACAAAGTGTGGTTCTTTGAAGATAAAGCAACTCCAATAGAGGTTCAAAAATCACGTTCGACAAAGAAATGATTGATTCTGCATTCTTTGGAGAACACAGTATTGTGAAGAGGGTCATACTAGAAAAACACCATACAGTTGCTAGTTTCTGGTACACCCAAACATGTTTGCCAAAAGCAGGGCTATAGAGTTGGAGTCGTGGAGTGGAGTTTTAGTCGGAGTCATCAAAAATATCCTGACTTTGACTCTTTTTTACTTTCCCAACTTGCTATGTATATAAAAAATGAAAAAGTATTTGAATTGTGTCACATTTGACCCTCTGAGCTTTCTGCAAATAAATACGTTTGGAGATCTCTCAAACCCAAAATATGTCAAATAAAGGAAAAAATCCATGCATGTGCACACATATGTTGGCGTTAATTTGTTTAATTTCTTTATTCTGTTCTGAAATATTAAACTTTACTCATTCTGAGATATTGTTTAAGAAACAAAATTTGGCACAGTAGCATGTGTATAAAGGGCATTAATGCCATTAAATTTCAGTTCTTAATTAAAGGTTGACAGGATAGAGACATAGAAGGGGTCATGTGTCATATCTCCAGTATGGTTGGACTTAATGAATATTTTACTTGTTATTAGCATTCACAATCTTATAATATAATCAAGATGGGTTAATAATAATAATAATAATAAAATAATAATATAAAAAGCTCAGAGTTCAAACAGTTAGGAGTTGAAAGTTGAAATTTGGTACATAGTTAGGATATGTCATAAGAATATACACTAAGAAGGGATTTTTCAAAATTCCTCTCGCAGAGGAGAGGGAAAGAATTTTGCACAATTCCTCTATTTCTACTGTACTATTTTAGATGCGGTATTTTGCATTTTTGCAAAAAATCGAACATAGTTTTAGACCCATCTAAAAATTCTCTAATTAGTCTCGGATGAGGGGGGACCTAATTCTTGCACCAGGTGAAAATGGGTAAGATCGGTAATAATCTAATAATCTTAATCTTCGTTATTGTTACTTTTTGCCTGAGCAACATCTGGCTCATCTGCTAGTTTTTTTCTTTATAAAACTGGTCTCTACCCTCAAAATTAAGCTTGAGTTCTAATGAGTACAGACAGAAAAAAATAAATCACATTGACCACTCTTAGAGTTTGGATGTTAAATCAGCAATGCTGCCTTATCCATATATAGAAGGCCTGGTTTGTTAACTGGTTTCAGCATATGGCAAGTTGCATTATCCAAGATGCAGCATTGATCATCACAGCATTGCCACCAACCATGTTTCGGTAGAGCATTTATTTTCCACTCTTAAAATTATTAAATATGATTTAAGAGCTTCAGTGAATGCTGACTTAATAGAAGTGATTTTTTTTTGTAACAAGTAATTCAGTTTATAACGGAGATGATAAATAATAAATTAATCAAACATGGCGAAATAAGCAACCTTTTTCTTTACCAGTCTAAAATGTTATATTTCTCATTCTTGACTTCATTTAATGTATCTGCATACTTATATATTACCCAATATACTTGAATATTATGTACATTTTTATTAAACTGATTTGTTTGTGTTCGAATGTATTTACTGTTTTTATTCATACACACTTACCAAGTACCATTACCATCATCAAACAAATCAATAAATGTGAATTTATATAAATTCAGTAGATGTGTCAAATTTTATGTTTAATTTTTTAAAATCGTTTTATTTTGTACAGTGGAACCTCAGTATACGACCTTAATTCGTTCCTGGTGTTTGGACTTATACCGAATAGGACGTATACCAAACCAACCTTTTCCATAAGAAGTAATGTAAAAATGATTAATCCGTTCTCATGTAAAAAATAGCTGGCTTTAAACACCTGGCTTTCCTGGCTAGTTCCTGCTTGATTTTTCATGAGATCAGCATGTATCCTTTTAACTTTCTCGCAAATAATTTCTTCTGATACGCTGTCGCAGGCACACTGTTTTTCAGTTATTCAAAGCAAAAGCAATTTCTCGACACGATCTAATGTCTTCGATCTCTGTTTAGAAATTGATTTAACCCCTTTCGCAACGTTAGCAAATTTAATAATGTCTTTATTTTTCACGATTGTCGATATCGTCGTTCTCGGAATACGGAATGCAACAGTTAAATCTCGAACACGCGTGCCACCTTCATATTTCTCAACAATCTCTTTTTTTCAGTTCCGTTGTGATTCTAGCCATTTTTTTATTTTTCTGTTGCCCTTTTGCAATTCATGATTAATAAAAATAATAAAATGTTACTTACAAATTAAAATCAGAAGAAATTTAAGAAAGTTATAAACCGTAGCACCGCGAACGTCTAGTTTAGTGTAGTACACCAGTAGTGCTACTTGTTCATAGATGGCGCGTATAATTGAATTAAGTCGTATACCGAGCAAAATTTGTTTCGTCCAAACAGGACGTATTCCGAATTGGACGTATTCTAAAGCAGACGTATACTGAGGTTCCACTGTATTTTCAAAAACTAATCAGAATCGTCGTCATTATTATTTTCCCAGCAGTTATACAGTATAGGCCTACAACAAAGGAAAAGAATGATGATCAGTCAAAAACTGACTTTCTCAGATTTTTACTCTTTTAGATTCGGGAAGCCTTAAAACATACAGAAGTGCAAAAGCATTCAGGATTTTTTCTGTACGCACAGATGTTAGAATGTGTACCAACCAATTTAGTTCAACCATTTTGAAGCTTAATTAATAACTCCTGTGTTAAACCATCCCACTCTGATTCAAAATTGCGCCTCCCATACAGTCCTAACATTCGTACACACAGAAAAAAAATCCTGAATCTTTTGCATATCTCGAGATTTAGAGGTGTCCCGAGTCCAAAAATGCAAAAATTTGGTTTGGGATCATTTTTTTTAACCAATCGCTACACTTTTCCTCTGTTATATATAACAGTAGGATAAGTAAAAATTATCGAATACATATTTATATATTGACTATGTCATTGCTTAGAGGAGTATTTTAGCTTTGGAATAAAAATGTTTCTACATTCTATCTTTATTAGAAATATATTTATTGAAGCTTATAATCTGAGGTCACACGATAACGTCAGGATTTTTGGGCCTATTTTGTTAACAAGTCCACCCCTGGTCGGAGTTGAATTGTAAGGAAAAGTCTGAATCAAAGTCATGTAAAAATCTACTGACTCCACAGCCATGGCCAAAAGTCATTCAATGACTGAGGAACATCCAACTAAGATCCCAGCTCAACACATGGCTCCTACACCATAACAACACTCCAGTGCACAGGTCAAAGGATACAGTTGCCTATTTGGTCAAGTTTGGACTAACCATTTTGGATCACTCTGCATACATCCAGATCTTGCTTCCAGTGACTTTGGCTTATTTCCAGAAGTCAAAAAATGAATCAAAAGTAGGTGCTTTTCCAGCAACGATGTGCTTCTGTCAGTGTGGTATCTGATCTTCTGGAAGAAAAGCAGAAGGCCTGGTTTGATAACTGGTTTCAGCATATGGCAAGATGAACTGAGTATGGTGGAGAGTATTTTGAAAGACTAAAAAGTAAACCTGGAGGGCAAAACTTTCCGAGTAACCTACGTATAATAAATTGATGTGTTTTTCTGGAACCACTGATTTTTCACATAACTTTTATAGGAAGTGCAGTCTGAATTAATTAAAAGATCACAAATTTTGGTTCTAACTTCACACTGACTATTGCTGATACTTAAGTAGCATAAGAAACCTGCTTACATTTATATTCTTAAATACATCTTAAAAATGAACCCTTGAAGCATGATCTTCAAGGGATCATTTTTAAGATATTTTATAAAATATTTCCATCCTAATTCTACTTATCACTTCCTATTACTTATTGAAAGAGTGCAGAATAGACTATCCATGTCAGTACAGTATGTTCCAGCTCTTGGCACAATACCTCTCACTTTGGTATTGGCAGGTGTCCTTCTTATCTCATTAGTTGGAACTCAGATGAGAAGACCCCAGCTGCAAAGTACCAAGCCCACCCACTGCAACAAGGTGGCATAATGCCCTATCATTCTTAGACTCTGTTATATTTTTCTTACACTTTCTTTTAATTAATTAGGCAAGTTTTTATGTCCAACACTCACCTGGAAAACCAGGCAATGCCTATTTTTTGTTTGCTCCTCTCCACCAACCTGTCTAGCAAGAGCAGTCAAATATGCTAGCACTAATTCTTCTGCTTACCTAGGTTGCTGGGTTGTAAAAGTAGACAAACTCATTCACCGCAACAAGATCAGAACTCAGAATAGTATTATATATAGTAAACATAATTGTTCTGTATTTTTAATTAATGTTTTGATTTGTGTACTGAATGGAATCAAAATGACTTATAATAAAGTGGCAAAAGGTTTAATTTTGAAGGTAGGGATGAGTTTTATAAAAAAAAAAAACTGTAAATGCTAATGACAAGCAAAATCATTAAGTCCAACCCCCCTCAAAATATGATACAGGACACTTCTCTATCTCCTCACCCCCTTGACCTTTAACCACCAAAATTTAATAGCATCAGTGCCCCTTACATACAAGCTACCATGTCAAATTTTGTTTCTTAATCCTTACCCTATCCGGAGATACAAACACCCCACATGGAATTGTTTTGCTTTTTTTGGGTTCGGGTGATGTCAAAACAGCAATTTGCAAAAAAGCATAAGTTTGTTTTTGCACAAGTAGCATCGTTTACCATTGTTCAATGAAGAAAAATTTCAGTTCATAACCATTATCCATTGAGAACATGGTATTGTTTTATTTCACTATGACTAATTGATATATTGAAGTCACAAATCTTTCAAATTGGTCATTGTTTAAACAAGTGAGAAGTCTACAAGAAATTATTTAAAAATCCTAAGTAGGGTTTTTATGCTGGTTCTTGATGGCCATGAGCTCTTGATGATCACTCAACTCGTCAAATTATAAGTGCTACATCAGCATGACAATGCTCCAGTTGTACGGTTTGGATAGTGGAGTTCGAGGACAAAAGGATAGAAATAATGAAATAGCTGCCCTCTCACCAGATTTAAATCCCATAGTGAATGTTTGGGAATGTTACTACATATACAATGGTGCCTCGTACTTTGAATAAATTCATTCCAGGAAGAGATCCAAATTCTGAAGCAATTTTTCCAATTAGAAATAATGGAAAGTCAATTAATTCATTTCCACATTATCCACGTTACCCATTTTGATAAACTTAAAACATCAAATACACGTAATTTAAGGTAAAAATAACAATTAAATAGACTAATAATAAATTAAAACACAAAAACAATAAATAAAATACATAAATAATGCATAATAAAATGAAACTTGCATTTTACTGGTCACACACTATAGACTTTGACATCTTAAACAGGGCCACCAGATCTGCAACGAGTGTACCACTTTCACACTTTGCAATAAGTTTCTTTTTCATTTCAATCATTACTATTACAACCTTCTTCTTAGACATTGCTACTACACACTTCTTTGATGCCATGGTTAATAAGTAAAGGTTATATTGGATTAAACAGAAGTTTTTGCATATTTTTAACAAAGATGAGTGATTTTAATTATAAGAGTTGTAAAATTTAACACAATATTGCTAATATTGTATTCTTTGTTAATAAGCTTATTTTAATTTCTTTATTTTACATTTTGTTTGAATAAATTCAAGTTGAAATGTCTTCAGATAAAAAGCATATCAAGCATACAGTAGTACCTCAGGATATGAACGCTCCAGCATACGACATGAAATTCAAACCTATTTTTGCTCCACGATACGAACAAAAACTCACCATACAATGTTACATTAGTTTGCAGCGCCACCACCATGATCACATGTTCCCTCTGTTCATCAGTCTCAGTCCGCGTGTTTGCTTTGTCGTGGAAGGATCTTGCTCGATAAAGGAAATCTTGAGGTATTATCAGAAAGTGTCTGATTTTATTGAAAAGAAACATCCCGAAAAGATTGACACTGGCCGTATTGCTGCTCGGAGTAATGACATTTGCCTAAGTCATTTTAGAAACATTTTAAAAAGTAGGCAAAGCCAAACCTCTTTGGATAGATATTTTACCAAGCGACCTCTATCCAGTGAAGGTGCTGGTGGAAGGAAAGGAAAGAAAGCAAAAAGCAGTGAATAAAAAATTTAAAAAAAAATATATAAAACAGAAAAGTTAAAAAATTAGTGTTATGTTATTGTTATATTATGTTATTTAAGTTAAGTTTTAGTATCATTTCCC